>NC_079520.1:8447943-8652943 GCF_003711565.1 Takifugu flavidus | reverse complement strand
AGAGGAGAAGGAGAGGGAGAGGGAGAGGGAGAGGGAGAGGAGAGGAGAGGAGAGGAGGAGGAGGAGGGAGAGGAGAGGAGAGGAGAGGAAACCATGACCCAGTGGTGGCAGAGGCCGTCAGGTGATCAGCTGGACGGCAGCCTGCTATAGCAGCATAACTAAGATGTGACCTAACGATTAGACGACCCCTAAGTATGATAATTTGTCTGTCTATGATAGTAACTGGAACTACTGAATTAGTAACAATAAGCTTTTTCAAAGAGGTAGGTTTTAAGTCTGATCTTAAAAGTAGCGATGGAGTCAGCCTCCCGTACCTGGACAGGGAGCTGGTTCCATAGCAGGGGGGCCTGGTAGCTAAATGCTCGGTCCCCCATTCTACTCCTAGAGACTCTGGGAACCACCAGTAGACCAGCATTCTGAGAGAGGAGCGGTCTATTGGGCTGGTAAGGTGTCACTAGCTCCTCCAGGTAGGATGGCGCTAGGCCTCTGAGGACCTTGTAGGTCAAAAGAAGGGTCAGTACAGGTATAATTATAATGTTCACATATCACTTGTCGAAGCAGTGTAGTTGTTTCTTTCTGGAACTGCCCCAATTTTAAATCATTACTATATTAATTTCATTGAAACATATGGCCAGACCAGCTTAACTTGGATACAGGAAACATTGTTAAATCTCTGGAATTGTCAAATGTGTCTAAAGTTACCCTTTTTATCCAAGTTATCTAAATCAGCTCCATCATTTCCCGTCAGTCACATGACTGTCGCCTGATCAGCAGGACAGAGGATGAAACTCAGTGACGTGATGAGGTGAAATCAAACATGAAGCCAGAGAAGGTCGAGATTAGGAGTGTTGACACTGGTCTCAGCACCAAAGCTAGATGGTTTTTACACAAATGTGAGTAAATGTTTGAAGAAATCAGATTAGTATGAAAGTAAATTGGCTCTAAATCACTCAGCTGTGCTGCTCCCGAGGGTCCATCTGGGTATGAGTGACCACCAACGAAACAGACACAAACTAAACCTTTAAATATCTCTTAGAAAATATTTATACAAAAAAATCCACATGTAAATACCAGAGGTTATGATATTCTTCAAATCATGGTGACTAATATCAAATGAGGAGAAGCTCTATTTCCAGCTCACAGGTGATCACAACACATCGCTAACATCTGCCAAGCTGTGGAAACGGTTCGAGTCACCTAAATCCATAACATGGCCGCCACACTGATTTAATGTTTAGATTTTAAGTGTCTTTCCATTTCTAGGTAATCTAATATAATTATTAGGATTAACATACATACATACATACATACATACATACATACATACATACATACATACATACATATTAGCTTATTACCTTATTATATTAGCTTATCATTTACATTCTAACTGTACCCTACAGACAGACGTGTCCTGATCAATGTTTTCTTCATGTCAGAATGTGAAGGGAAATATTTAGGACAAACAGCAACTCCCACTTCCTGTTTCAGGCTAAACGGCGTGCTCGTCCTCACAGGATCATTTACATCTGGTGAAAACTTTCCTGCCGCCGTGTCGCCGGGCGGAGCGCCGGGGTGGAGGAATGCCAGGAGGAGCTTTGCGCCCCGCTCCTCGGCGGTCCCCGGTGAAGTGCTGGACTCCGCTGATATTTGAGACGCGGTCGCTGGGGTGATATAGGTTTAACTCTCACGTTCCGCCCAACCTGCCAAGAGCAGGCGGCGGGTGCCAGCTGGAAGGCTTTGGTACACTACTGTGCAGAGGGGAGGGGGTATTAACAAGGGCAGACAGGAGGGCAAATATACAGTAGGCACACAAGTGTCTCCAGACCTTGAAGGTGCTTCACAAGTGCTCTTCACAGCCAGACACCTCAGACACTCAGCATTTAGCCACAATGCGGGTTTGTTACCTTCCACTACAAGTGGCCTGTTTTTCTACCCCAGCAGCTTGAAAGAAATCTACCCGGGGTGGCTCCACTCTATTTATTGATGCCTCTCGAGTTTCCACTTTCTGGTAATAGAGTGGAAAACACAGATAATGTGTTTGATCGATCAGCGTGAACAAATTTCATTTGTTGGGATCAATAACAGTTTACCGTTGACAGAGCCCAAAGAACCGCGCTTATTTGAGCTTTTTGATTGAAGCTGTCCTGGAAAGGTGGCGGCGCTGGGCGCTCTGCACCGAGGCCTGCGCGGCAAGCTCGGGCTCTTCTGTTCTATTATTGCCAGCAATCTGTATTTAAAACTAATATCAGCGCACGCTGCCTGGCCCAGGGCAAAAGCCACCGAACCAATCTGATATACAGCCCGTGTTTCTTTGCGGTTTCCCTGTGATGTGAATTAGAATGTGAAAAATAACAATTCCCTCACATTTTTCACCGGTATCCATTTTTTCATTTGAAGCTGTAATGATTAGATTTTTTCTCCCCCCAACAGGATGATTTGTATTATGTTTTCCCCGTGTTCAAAACATAATAGAAAAGTGATGTGGAACCAAAGGTAGCGGGGAGGGGGGGGCAGCAAATTAACTGACGTGCAGAAGAAAGACGTTTCCATGGCTCAACCTTTCGCCGTTTTCTCCGTGTTTCTGCTTTTCATGATCGTGCTCTGCGGAACGCCCCGAAGACATGAGGGCCCTTGCTCCGTGTCACACGGTTCCAGGCCAGGCCGCTACCTTCTGTGCGCCAGACAAAAACAGCATGAGATGGGAAGTCCACATGGATAAACCTTTACTACGGTAGGTGTTGCTTCAGGCAAGTGCTATTCAGAGGGAATTTACTGTGGCTACGCCGGTGTTATGGCAATAACCCTCTTACAGAGGTGTTTCTGCAGAGCGTCTGACTGCAGAGCAGTCAAAAGCTCCACGTTGGCTTATCTGTGAACAGCTCCTGCTTTTTGGATACTGGGAATCTTTCAAAATAAAGTAGGAGAGGGTGGGCATATAGATGCTCACACACGCGGTTTAATTCTTTGCCTCTGCTCCATGTGTAAACTATGACAACAGAGCAGCTGATCTTTAGGCTACATTGATCGCAGTGAGGATAAAATATTTTGGCGATCCCTTATTTCCGTCGAACGCGGGGATCCGTTGTGTTCCGGCGGTGGGGATCGTTCTCAGTGTAGGACGCTCTCGGGGCAGGTCCTGTGTGTGATGGTGGTGGCCCCGGATCGAAGGATGGTGCATTAACTCTGCCTTGGCCTTGGCACAGGTTAGGGAGAGGCATGAGATGCATATTGTTTGTGTTCATTTGAATAAAGACAAATGTCAGATTTCCATGGCTCCGGGCAGCCTGCATGTTAGATGATCAACTCTTTGGAGCCTGTGGATGTGGGGTCATCAGTAGCGCTTCCAGGTCACTGTCACTGCATGCCGGTTTGAGGCCATAATTGACCTTTTGACAGAGCGCAGGGAGACAGGCTTCCTCTGAGGGCAAGAATAATCACTTCAGATTAACTTGTGGCTGAGCTCATGTCAGCTAATTAAAATGTGGGTTTTGTTAGAAATTCAGTTTATGTTTCCAGACAGTTTTTCTAGACGCATTTTATGTTTTATTTGTTACAATTTATAAATAAAGAACACTTCTAACATCTTTTAATCATGCAGACAAAAGGGGGATGGCTTTTTTTCCTGCTAGCTGTTATGAATCATGGGTTCCTTTTACTATTTCATGTTGAGTTCAGAATCTTTATTATCTTTGAACAAATGAGTCAGTGTCTCTCATGCTAACGTGTTAAAGTGCTGCTGTTCCCTGTTGTTGTGTTTGCGGCTGCAGAGAAAGGTTGAAAATAGCCTGTATCCCACAAGCCCACAAGCTCCCTCAGGCTTCTTTCCGGTCCAGGATCTCCAAAGACGCGTGCGTTTACCCTTCACTGTGCATGTTATTCCTCACAACGTAGCACCCACGGTCATTTCTCTGTCTTTATAGCCCACAACTCTGACTTTCAGTCACATCGTACAAGAACAGCACAGTTTTAACACAATAAACTTTCTTTGAACCTCTTTGAATTTAACCTTGACTATATCCCAGTTTAACACCAATGTACCCCCATCATATCTGCAGGTATCCAGAGAGTGTATAAAGAGCTTCATGGTTTTGAGGCAGCAGTATTTTATAGCAATAATTAAATTAATACTTACCGTGGGTGACAAAGTTGATTCCAGGATGTGTGAATTCTTGAATATGGATTTAAAAACCTCTCAAAATATGATTTGTGCAAAGTCTGAGAGGACAGAGGACAGGGGTCAATGGACTGGGTACACTTTAAGAGTGTGTACTGGTGGTGTGGGTCATAAAATGCACTGATCACATGATATACATTTTCTAGGTAATAAGGTAATAAATGTTTGTTCTAGCCTCAAAATCTCTATAACACTCTGCAGTTAAATTATTAGTCGACCAACCATAAACTGACAGATATTCTCAGGTTCTGACCATTCTGTTAGAGGTATAGTTTCCTCTGAAATCTGCATGTTAAGGCACCAGCACCCACAGCGTGAACCTTTCATCAGTTCTTTACATCTCCTTTTAGTCCATCACATTTGATTCCGCTTTAAGCTAAACTCAAGTTCTCTCCTTCGTTAACACCTGAGCATTGCCTCTACTTTGTCATTAAGTGAGGACAAACCGTATAAGTCTCCTTAGTTTCTCATTACATGTCTGCTCTCCAGCGTTGTGACCGTTAAACTTTTACTAAGCACCCTGGAAGGATCCAGCAGCTCCCACCTCTGCTGGGAGAGGTATCATGTCGAATACTGGCCAAAAAACTTTGCAGCAGAAGCTGCATGTAACAAATGGAAGGGCAAGAGTCAGCATCGGGAAGTGGCCTCCCCTCCCTCCGTACCGCTGACCCCGGTCCTCCTGGGCTTGATGGAGTCCAGGTCATAGTAGGAAGGGGAAGGATGGAAATACCAGAGCCAGCCCAGGGCCTTCGCCTTCCCGTTTCTGCTCCAGGTAATGACAATGTGGAGCTCACAGCTGAGACGCTGTCTTCTTCTAGTCCGTCTCCTCTTTTATGGTGGCGGAGTCAGTTTATCCAGAAGAAATTCTAATGATTGAAAGATTTTCCTCTGGCTGCTTTTATTCAGCTTCATTAATAATCAGTAGGAATATTCATATCTGTAGAAAAAGGAGTTCTGAGCAAATGCCATCTCGACAGCAGACATCAGGAAACAGTAAACAACGTTTGTCAGGAGAAGGAGCCCAATTGTGTCAGATCGTGGCCGCTTGTCCATTGTTGGAGGTTCTGAAGTGTATCGAGTAGCACAGCTGAGTGATTCCAATAGTCTGCGGCCCATTGATAACTAAAAATCCTGGCATGGAGATGCAGAGAGGGCCTGGTGTGCTCCGCCGAGCAACAATGCCTTCCCTCACTGGCAGCGTCAATGCAGCCATGACGGAAGAAATTAAGAGTGTTCTTTATTAATCCTCATCCTTTTCATACCTGGGAATCGGAAGTTTCTTTAAAGACCTGCCTGCACATTTACCAATTTAACCTGACATCTTTAAAATGAAAAATATCTTTATTTCATCTTCGCTCCCCCGCCTCGGTGTGCACGTTCACGTGTGTGTGTGCGCGCGCGCGCGTGTGTGGTGGCTGGTCTGGTAGCTGGGAGCTATGGTGGAGTGTAAGCAGTGTTGATGTGGATGGCCCCTGGTCAGAGGCCAGGGCCTGGCTGTTAAAATGCAGCCTCTTTTGTGCGTCAGAGCCAGCACTGCCAGTCCCGTTCCGCCCCTGTCGCTGGGGGTGGGCGGGCATTTACCCACCGCTCGCATTCATTCCACTGGCACCGCTTGACGCGGGGCTAAATGGCATTGTTACAACGCGACTCTGAGAAGTGTTGACAGGTCCATATGCTAATTTTAATGAATACAAGGGATGGTTTTCAGCCGCCTCGGCTCGGCTGCGGGATCCGATCTGCACCAAGGCCGGCAGATATAATTGCAGCAAACTCCGATGAGCTCATTAGGAAATGTATTGAATTTACACATTATTTCCAGTAGTTAAGCTGAGTTATTTTCCCTGAGGACTCAATTATGCGCTCATTTGTGACTCAGGTAAATTGCTTCCCGTGTGTGACTTTTTCAACTGCAGGATTGTTGTCCCCGTCGTACACACGTGTGCGCGGCCGTCGCCGTCGATTCGTGTGAAAATTTCCAGAAAAGACAGGACAACCGCTCGCTTTTGTCCCTTCATTCACTCCGTTTGATTAACTCCGAACATTGGATTCACTGGCGGGTTATTTGATGGTGCGCTCGTGTGCTTCGCCACAACGGCCCCGTTGTGATCCCGACACGTGTAAGTTCATCAGCCAGCGCGCTCATGAACTTTATCTAGTCAAAAGCGCGAGCGCCAGTCCCCTTTTTTCCGCCGTGATGGAAGAACGCTAACGCCGAAGAGGAGCCGGTGAGTCAGGGTTCAGTAGCAGGGATTTCTGCCAGCCTACTGCGCTCTGAAATGAAAGTGAACATTCATGGAGTGACTCACTTCTTGAACCGCGTCCTCCCTGGGCGACAATGAGCAGATTGTTGCAGGAGCGGACATGGTGTGGAAACTATGTGACAAAGAGGAGCGACCGAAATTCAAAGGGTTCATCAAATTGCTGTTTGTTCTGTGTGCGGCTGGCCTGATGCGCTGGAACACAACAAAAGAATTCTGCATGGGTAAGCACGAGGGCTTCCACGGAGCTCTGTGGCCGCCTGTGCTGGATGAACTGGAGTGACTCCGGCCGCTGGCTGAGCGCCACCCTGGAGGTGGTATCAAGTGGCCATAACATTTCATAACTTTACTGTGGTTCTTTTCTTCCTGAAAAGGAGCACAGAGGGGCTAGCACAGCCCCCCCTCCTCAGTTTTGTCCAGCATATATAAAAATGGCCGTGTGACACGATGCACACGCCGGTATTTTAATTCTGATGGTATAGCGGTCCGTACTGGCCGTCCTCGCCTGTGGAGTGGCCACGAGGGGGGCTGGACTCAGCCGGCTGCAGCCCGGGTCCATCGAGCCTCTGTCCAAAACACATCTGCTGCACTCAGCTGTAAATATCACCAACAGCTGGTGGCGCGCAAGTTAGTCGTGCCTAACGAATCGCTGGCCTATATGTGAGGGGGGCCTTCATCTGCCTTCCTGCTTCAATAGAAGTTCAGCATCGGCAAAGGAAATAAGTATTACAGATCTTTTCTGTAAGGCATTGCTGTTGGACTGTAAGCCCTTTAATTGGACTATGATGCGAGCCGTCTTTGTCCCAGCATACGTGCACAGGAGGGTCATTGATTTGTTGTTGACCTCGTGTCTCCTCGGCTAGGATGGGAGAGGACTTGCGCTCTTTCTCTTTGTGTGTTGGGCAATTTCCAATTGCTCTACAGTATCAGAGACCAGAACAATCTGGCAGTGTTGCAAACCTGTACACAGAATATAGAACAGCTGGTCTGACTGGTCTTTATACAGGCAGGAATAGACAAGGAAACCTGAAGCTGCAGCCCTGTTGGGACAGGTTAGTCACACCAACTGTACCAAATCAGAATTGGTGGTTTATCAGTATCTTAACATTCACTCATAAACTACACCAGCAAGATAACAGGTGCATTTCAAATGTTAATAAACGACACTTAACAAACATGCGTTGGAACTATGAAAACACTATTTCAACAGGGTATGTGAAATGGGGCCGCTAATGGTGTAGCAACGGTAAACGGATTAGCTAGTGCTCTGTTTTCCAAGCAGGCTGAGAAAGGCCAGCGAATTGCCAGGCAAGTTTTAGAGGACAGTTACTATGAAGGAGACTGGTAAGATGTTGACAGCCCCCCGTGACAGAATACCCCCACATGCCTGGGAGTAGGACAACCTTCAATCGCATGATCTGACTGCATTAGCCTGACTTTTAAAATTTGAACTTCAGTCTAGCTAATGGGTTTATCCAGTTTTAGTCCGACTAGTGCAGTATTTCAGTTTTTAAGGTATCACGTAAACCTCCTCCCTGTTTGTCCAGTAGGACAGATAAACCAAACAGTATCGATCCCCTCAGCTTCAATAGGTCAAACTTTCTAAGCCTGAACACCTGAACTACACTTAGCAAGATACAAATGATCAAACTCACCTTTGAGCTCAGCAGCCTGTCTAGCGCTCCCGGTATCACACGTAATGACATTCAGCACGGCCCAGATCACATTTGCGATAGCATATTTGATACTGCCGTACAGCGGCGGAGAATAACGCGGCCCAGAGAACAACCCGCCCTTTTCTCAGTTTGAACACAATCCATTTTCCAGTGTAAATCACTTGTCACTCTATGGCAAACGTAGCCGCTCCGATCTGAAAGAGAGAGGTGGGGAGAGAGAAAGAGAGAGAGTAAAGATTATCTTCTGGGCCATTTCAGCGGCGCCGTTGCGTGACGGAGACTGACAGCTCTTTCAGATGACTGACAGGTGTCCTTTGAAATGCCGGCGAAGCAGCTTCTGTTCAGACTGTTGAAATGCATATTTGGAACTCTTATCATAAAGGCATGGATGGCCCAGATAGGTGCTGTTAACATTGCAAATGGCTCCGGAATTATTCATTGTCAGTGCTGTGGGAAAGAATGGAAGTGGTGGTGGTGGTGGGGGGGTGGAGTTTGATTATTCTGCTCACACAATGGCGGGCCGCTTAATGATTCCTCTCCACCTTGGCACCGCTGTGTGCCGACTTCAGGCGCTAGCGGCGGGTGACACAGGTCTGGCCAAGTGTTAGAGCAAGATCATACGTCCAGGCCCCATTTTAATTTCTAATACATTAATCTTTTCCTCACAGATCCTCCATGAATATTCCAGGGCTCCTTGTTTGTTGGGAAGGCTGTCTCGCTTTCATCTATTCAGGTGGCTTCATTCACTGTGAAAGCCAACTAAATGGACCCGATCAGTCAGTGACAACTGGGATACAATGAAGCCCAGTAACACGTCCCTTTTCTCCTTTCAGCCTTCTGATAGACAACCCTGACACCTGCTCCCCTGGGAGACCCTCCGTCAAGTCCGTGCGCTGTTCCTTGAGAGACTTCCTTTACTTTATCAGCCCATAAAGGATTGTCACAGGTGACTCTATCAGCTGAGGTATGGAACTGCTCCCCGTGACCCGCCCCGGCGCTGCGAGGTCGAGGCACACTGCGCCACATCGCCGGCAGATTATGGCGGCTTAAACGCTGTCAGACACGCCGACTCAGTGCTTCACACTTTCTACAAATGTTAAGCCTTTGTTCTCTTCCATTAATTAGCATTGTCTTAAGTTCATTAGACCACCGCTCACGTTGTTACTAATGAGGTGGCGTAGGCCACCTACATCGGCCGTAGCTTTGTAGAGCCTGACCTGACAACGGCTCCTGTGCGTCCCTCGCCGCGCTGTAATAACATGCACGGGGAGGGATGCAGCAGCACAAATATGTCAAGAGATGACTACTTCCTGCTTAATTTCATGAGAATCACATACTGAAAGCGCAGCTTAGCTTTGCAGCATGTTTGGAAAATATTTTTAAAACTAACCTGGCGTCATGTTGTTTCACGTCCTGTTTCCTTGTTTGAAGTGTTGATGGATTGAGTTGGCTGAGCTACTCGAGCTAAGCTTGAAGGCTAATATTTGCCTATATTTGCTTGTATTTGCATAAAATGTTAAGGTTGATTGTTACTCATTCAATTGTTACTTGTTACTTTGATCCCTCTCATCACCCTGTGTTAGCATTAGCATTGCTTCTAGGTCACCCTGTGCCTCACCTTTCATCTGAAACCCAGAGCCCAGGCAAGGAGGGGTACAAGAAAAACTCAATTTTAACAGGCAGAAATCTTCATCAGGGCCAGGTCAATATGGGTGAGCCTCATGCCCAGTAAAAGGACATTATTAGTAGTAAATTCCCCTTGGACAGGTGCATCATAGGTTTCACAGAATAAAGCCATTGAATAATGCCAGTGGCTCAATAGTTTTTGTTCAGTGAATTTCATTGCCTTTCCAGATAAAGAGGCGTACTAGTCTAAAGTGAACTGTGGTTTGTGCCTCAAAAATATGGCTGTCAAAAATTCATCAGAGGGTTTTGATCTTGTAAAGTGATGCCACACTGGCAGCTATTGTGATACTGTCATTAAGGTGCTGCGGTGCAAAAAGCCTCACCAAGTTTCTTAATTTGAGGAATTATGTTGGAAAAGGAGCTGATGGATTTCTGCGATGATGCGTTCACTGACCCTGATGGCGAAGCTTAGTGGTTCACTGTGCAAAATGAACAGATTTCAGCGGGCTGAACATGGCACAAAAGTTTGTTTGCTTCTGCTTTATTCAAATTAGGCCATCAGTCAAACCTCTGTTCTCCAGAGCCAAATGAGACTCGCGGGGGCCCGTATTTTACAGTGGCCCCACACAGTGCTATAACTCAACACAGAGAATACCTTAGCAGTGGACAGTTAAATAGGCATTGGCATATATGGATATTAGATGTGTCAAGACCAATGATGTAAATTGGGTGCCATTCATAATTATGATATCTGATTTGGGTTCAAAAGGGACGCAGTGGAGAGAAAGTGGGGGGAGAGCACCAATATTTTAATGGAAAGGAGACAGCCTTCTCCCTCAAGGAACATCTTCACTGACACTGGCTGCTGGAAAATTGGGATTTATACTTCCTGTTTTCTATTAATATGGAGATGAATACAGGTGTTCTTGTGTCGTAAAATTAGTTTAGCTCTTCCAAATTGCAATTACACGTGTTGGGGAGAGAGAAAACGGTGCAGATGCATTTGCAGAGGCAATAGAAAATGTGGGGAAATTAGGAAAAATATTGAAGTTTAAAATGGACATAATAACAGGTAATTCCAGCCACCCCATCCGCGCCTGGTTCTCCTGACTATTAGTCCTTCTTTGTTTCTGGAGATGAACAGACGGCTACGCTTTTCTTTTCCGCATACTCGAGGACGGAGAACAGCAAATCCGCTGTGAAACATTTCCCTTTTCAAGGGTTAGGACTTGGATAGAGGTTCAAACCCAGAGGAAACCTTCCATTTCCCCCACTGTCTTCCTGAGGGGATTGTGGAGGGCAATGTTGCACAGAGGACACTGATGAATGCACCAGCAGGGTGAGGTGGGGCCAGTAGCTTAACACTGGTGCACTCAGGCACACTGGCCCACTATTCACTTTCATTCCCACGAAACCACAACCTATTGAGGGTGGCTATAAAAGATATTTCACTCACACAACCTGCACCAGCACGGTCATTTATTAGAGCAAGGAGAACAGAACTTTATATGCACTCACTGTTGTAAGAACACTTTTATCCTGTAGCCAAAATTAGCATATCAGCATTGACTGATATACAGGAAAAACAGCTAAAACGAGGACTATCTTGTCCAATGTATCTATACGTTTGTCAGGAGAACTTTGTGTTTCTGCGCTGCATTAATCCTTAAGCAGGTAACTTTTTAGTTTACTTTAGTTTTTCAGGTTAATCAGTGCCGATGGGTTTTGGCTTTCCAAAATATGGAGAACAAACCCCCAACTGATATACAGCGAGATGTCCAGCAGCACTCTTTACCACACCTGATACTGCGCTTGCTTTCTCTCCACAGCAAATAGAGAGGCTCTGCTACTGAAGCGAGACATTAATTCACTGTGTCATCCTGTCCCCCTGGAATATTTATGATGCTAAATACATTTAATTAGGGACTGGAGCTCTGATGGGAGCGAAATGCACTGTCACTTAAAAAAAGAGGAGAAGATTTTGTTACCTCTAATGCTGATAGGCTGCTAATGTTGCTAACTCATTCCTGATGACAGGAGGAACAAGCGCACTGCAGATGGAATTTGAATCATGTAAAATTAGCTTTGGCACGTCTATCACAATGCAATCATTGCACCTGAAGGAGGGTGAAGCGAGGCTTATTTAGGGGGGACATATTTTCCCGAGCAGGTGTTTTTGCACACATAAACCAATATTAAAACTGCCAGTTGAATTCTTTAATAGTATTATTTTTTATAGTTTGATGTGAGCAATTATTTTGCTATCTTAATACACAGCAGGTGTTTGAATAATAAAGACAATTAAAAAAAACAGTTTACAAGAGGAAATGCATGCTGCTCTTCTCCAAATATCACAAAAACGAAGGTGTTGATGCACTCCCTGACAGCTCGGGGTAAAGTGAGACATCATGTCTGCCCGGGATAAAAACACGGCTACAGTAAATAATAGCCGGTTTCCATCTTGATGTCTGTCATGTGAGTGGAAACGGATGGGGAAATGACCAGCTCTTTATCGGCCCCAGCTCTGGCTGTGTCACCGGCTGAATGATGCAAATAGAAGATAATATCAGTGCTACGCTGAATGGCATTACTCCAAATGTAATGTCATTAAAAGGGTGGGTATTAGCGCCGCTGTCTGAAGGTGCTGGTGTGGGCCGCTCCAGCTTGACTGACACGCAGATTAAGTGCAGTGACAGCGAGCACAATAAAGTCATCAGAGAATGTGACATGTCAGTTAGGGGGGGTGGGGGGTGGGGGTGGCGAAGGGATGAATTGTCACTCTCTGTCAGAGCCCGTCCTCTCCCTTATCCGTGATGTCCCACACACCACCGTGGGAAAACAGGACACCAGACAAATATTTATTCAGGTAGTGGACAAGTGCATCCACTCGAGCTCTCCTGCTCACCACAAATCTGCTCCCAGAAGATGATTTTTAAAATGTCTTCAATCCCTCTGATGTCACATCTGTCCGGCTGTTGTATCACCCGTGCACCTTCAGGGACGATCACAGTCGCTGTTCTTTTAAGAGAATAGATCAAATAGAACATCATCAAGGCACCACAGCCCACTGCGCATGGTTGGATCTAAGAGGTAATGCGTCCTCTCTGTGTAACAAAAGGAAATATGTCTGTCCGTGTGAGGCTGCCTTGGTTTGCAGAGGCAGAGTCCTGCAGGTTGTCGCGGGAATATGCGCTGTGGCCAAAAGATGGCAATGTTGCAGTGCCGGAGTCCACGCGAGTTTCCCTCCGGTGGGCCCCCCATCACAGCCGAACAGCCACCTTCCCCTCATGCACATTTCTTCCCAAAGTAGTAGTGAAATTTGTTCCTTTTCCTCGCAGGGTCCAACGGCACAGAAGTTTCAGAATAACCTTATCGTCCACTGACAACATTCCGTATAAAATGACAAAGTTTGCAGTTATAGTTAAAAGGAATTTAGACACATTTAGTGCACGGATACATCTGCTGTGCTTATTGGATGTACTGTTTTTTTGTTTTTCAATTTTACTGTATTTTAATGCCACCTGTAATAATATTAAAATAAGTTAGGATTGCGTTTGCTCCCAGAAATTTTGCACTTTATCGTTTCTCTGCATCTTTACAGACAACCCCAGAGCATTTAAATGCATTTGTGACAAGTAGACACCCAGCTGGGCAGAAATTGGACAGCTATTTGAACACTAAAACGTTTGAAATGTGCCTCTGTAAATGGATGATGAAATGATATTCGTTGCCTAAGGGGTTAACCGCTGAAAATAACTTGTCAAATTGCCACTCTCTACAAAATTACTTCCTTATAAGATGCTCGTAGAGAATGAGAGGAAGGGAAAAAACTATATAAACTGTGGACACAACATTTCCAATATTTCAAGAAGAAAGTTGTTATGTGAAAAGACTGCACCTGTGTGCACCTGGTTGAAGACTAATAAGTGACAATTGTTTGCTCTTGTGTTATTAAAGTAGCCGGAATAGAAGCCTCTCCCATGGCCACTTTGCTGGTCTTTATTATTGGCTTATTGCCTTTAAGCTGTCACCACTCAGAGCATTGCTCCTCTCGGGGGATTGTCTTGTGGGACTCGACGCAGCTCGGCTGGCTGGAACTACAGAACTCATCTCTGTTGCACGCTGCTGCTACATGTCCTGTGGCACGCAACACTCGCTCATCCCCTTTATTTGCTACTGAAGGAAAAAAGAATTACAACCGCTTCATCAAAAACCATGAGAAATAGGAGATTAGGTTTGGAAGCATTTTGTATTTCTTTTGTCTCATATGACAGCTTATTTACATTCTTTGAAGCTCTTTCTTGACGCACAAAAATAAATAAAAAAATCCATCAATTTGTTTCCTTGTTAAACAAATAAATACATGATAAATTCAAAAAGGTAGAGCAGCAGTATTGTTGGAAAACATATCTGTAGATTATTGTGTTAACACACACACACACACACACACACACACACACACACACACACACACACACAGGCAGAGTTAAATAAAATAGCCGATTTGAGGCGTATAGACGTCCTGCGATTAAGCAAGAAGATATGATTTTCTGCTCCCGAGCCTAATCCCACCATTCCTCCACCTCTCCACTCTGATGCCAGTCACATTTTCTAATTAGCTTTCCCAGTGGAGGAAGAAGATGGATTATATTTTAATATCTTGGGCCTAAAATTAGTTTATATTTTAGCAAGTTAGCACTTCTGAGAAGTTGATTTACTCTTGAAGCAGTAAAACCCTGTGAGCTGGCAATTAATCATTCTCTATGGTCGTGTTCTGAAGGAAAAAGGAGGCTGCTGTGTCACACGCTGGATCACAATAGGTAAACACCTAATTTACACTATTTAGAAATCACCTCTCCAGTATTGTACAACACATGACACTCGCTCCCTCAATTGTTCCGTCCTGCTCCCGTTATTAATTACAGCACACTTTAAAACAAAGCGACATTGTCCATGACTAATCATCGACACGGAATGATTAAAGATGTTCCTTGCTTTTATGAATAACTGGCTTTCCCGTGTTGCATTCATTCAGGAGCCCCACGTCCCCGTTTGTGTTTTTTCTTTCTTCGTGGTCAAGAATTCTTTTCGCTGTTATCCGATTACGGGCATCCTGAGAGGCTTTCACAGGCCCATCCATCAAGACTAAAGGGGCTGAGGGAGAGCCTCGACAACAGTGCTGCAGACGTGTTCCAGGCTTTGTGGTTATTAAAAGCCAAGCATGTTTTATAAAGGAATACACGGGAATATTCTTGACACAGAACGCTGCTTTTTGATGTCGCTTCTATGGAGTTTTATAAGGTATTTTTAGTGTTTTCCCCCCCACGATTAAGCACTTGAAAGTTTTTTCTGGGAAAAAAACCCCCACTGATGTGGCTCTAGTGACATGTGCTTGACTGAGGAGGAGTGTGGCTGCTGCTCTTCACCACGCCGCCCTCCCCTGCAGCCACACAGTGTCCGCTAAGCCTGGATCTGGCGCGGCTTTGGAGTACTGTTTGGTGACTGGAGGCAGAGCGGTGTCGGGAGGATCATCAGCTGCTCTCTCCCAGGAAGATGAGCGGCGAAGGCCAATTTCATATGCGGGGCTCGGCCCCTGGGTCTGAGTAGAGGTGGGCTGGGTCCACCCAGTATCCTGGCTTCATTAATCATCCCGCCAAGGCTTACCGGCAAACCCCCTCTCCGCCCTCTCCTAGACAACCCCTTGGATTACACAGAGCCAGTGAAATGTCAGCCCAAATCTGAGTCTTGATGCAGATAATCATTTCAATAATATTTCTCCATTTGTGCCCCCGATGCCAGGGGAATAAAGCTTTTCCACTGTCAGGTAGCATAAGACTACAGTTGGTGGGAATACTTGACTCTGAGCCAGATGGCTTAGCCATGCTCGCAGCATATGTTCAACAAGCAGGCCTGTGCCAAGCTCGCATTAGGTTTTTATTAATTTGAAGCAAGCAGGGATGCATACATATATTTACCTGATCCTACCCTGCAGTCCCCAAAGTTCCTTATAGAAATGTTAACTACAGGCGGGTACTTTTCAAAAACAACTGCAAAAACACAACAAGGCTGATATCCTCCTTGTTAATTGCTGCACATATTAGGCAAAAATCCAGTTAGTTGTCTATGAACTAAAATGTGCTACCAATTGTGCTATCTGCAATAATTGTGATAGTTTGCAATTTAGATTCTTTACATCCCCAAAATGCACCCCCCCAACAAAATTAAAATAAACGAAAAAATACAGCATTGCATGAGGGTGCAAATTTATTCAATAGCACTAAGTTGAACTTCCTTTTAACAGCCTTGTGCTCTGCAATCCTGAGAGTTCTCCTCGCAGTGACTTATGGTGGTGCGCGGGGGAAGGGGGGGTGGGGGGGGGGGGTGGACGGCGCGCCGAAAATGTCAATAGAAATAGTAAGTGTGAGAGGGAAGGCTTGCCTAATTAGTGCCCATTTAGATTTTATGACGGCTCTGAGATCTGCTCTTCCTGGCAGAGAGCACTACCGTTGCATATTGTCCTCGCCTGGGGGAACCATAGAAGAATCCAGATTTATTGTACCTATCATACCAGCATATTTCATTTACCATTATGAGATGCCATCTTGCAATGATGCCAGATTATTTATTGCGGATTAAATTGTGGGACCTGGGAGGTTCGGGAACATTTCTAAGTACCATTCCTCTTATTAACTTCTTCATTATCTGCCTCAATTTGATCTAAAAGCAGGCACCCCTTCAACACACACCCCCTCCCCCCACCCTACCTGCGTTAACACAATGCATTACTGATTGGACGAGGCCTAACTGTTTTCCCCGCCTGTGCATTTGTTACCCAACATTAGTGTCGGGGCAAAGCGCAGCTCATCTCTTCCCTCTCTTTAATGCAGACACATGATTACATTAAGCCCAGTTTTGCTTTTGCTTCCATTCTTGGAGATGTTTCTTGTGTATCCTCCCAAGATTTGATTGCATTTATATCATTTTCTGGAGGACACTAAAGCTGGACTGAAAGGTTGGCTCTGCTGTCTTTCCTGTCCTGCGCTGCAGCCTTCAGAAGCTTTAGCGGGTTTATATTTTGGTGTATTAGGCAGTGTTTATTTACTATGTCCCTTAAACCCCAGGATGTTGGCATTTATCCTATTTACACATCAATATTACATCCCCACAAAGGCCTTGAGCGTTGCATTTAAGTCATTGTGCAGGGAGGTATTAAAATGTACTTCATACTGTGAGGGGAGCTCGTTGGGGAATAGCAGGGCCCTGGACTCCCATTACCCAGCATAAAAGTGTCAGCCACTTTAATTACATTCATGCCTTTGCCAGTCCGATTCACCGCAGCCACAATCAGGTTTCATGTCGAGATCTCACGCCCTCTGTCGCAACCATTTGGACATTGTTGGCAGCCAGAGGAGAATTTGGTATGAATTTGAAACTCTTTTTCCTCCTCCAAGTCTATCTGAAGTGGTGATGTATGACACGGACTGGTGTTTAGACGTGAGGATATCAAAGGTGTCTCCAGCTGGTCACGGATCCGCGGTCCCGGGCTGAGCGCTTTGCAGGCTGCTTGCTCCCTCAATGTGGATTTAAGTATCTGTCCGAGGGATCCTTGATTAAGTTGGCATAGCCGACCACTAAATATCAGTGCGCCCTACTGAGAGCGTGAGGGCGTCCTGTCCTCACGCAGAAGGGTGACGGCAGAGGGGGAGGAGGCTGTGTGTGTCTTGTTTGTGTATGTGTGTGTGTGTGTGTGTGTGTGTGTGGGGGGGGGGGGGGGTCAAGTCCCCACCGGTCAGACTGTTAGCGAGTGCAGAAGAGGCAGTGTCACTTACTGTTTCACGGCGACGCGTCCTGACCTTCTAGGAGTGAAAGCGAGATCCTCTCTTGTTTATACCCGGCCATGGATCAGTGCGTGGAATATGTCTACATCCTCTCAGCCAATTTCACACAGAGGAGGCGCTGTGTGGGCGGCCGACACAAGCCGCTTCCCCCGGACGATGAGGCCCATCCCTCACGCTTGTCCCTCCCTGTCTGTGACCAGAGGTGCGGAGGCAGACGCAGACAGAGGCACTCTACTGCTCCACTGGGCCACAGAACCGTCACCTCCCGGGGGACCCCGGCATTTGGACCGGCCCCTGTCTCTGGTTCTTTATCTCTCTGACGAAGGCCTATCACAGCCAAACAGCAGTGTCATAATTAAGCCATCCATCCATTCCGTGTCACTTTCAGGATCATTTATTTAGTTTGCATTTCATTTCTAGACAGTTAGTGCGCCTATAAAAGGATTTGGTTCTATGTGATTGGATCATGAAAATCTTTTGTCAGAGAATATTGTACTTTTCTAATCAATGTAATGCATTTCAGAACATCTTTTCACATAATTTTAGAACCCCTTCTTATTACCAATGAACATTTTTCTCTGTTAGCTTTTTGCCGGCCAGAATGTCAATCACGTAAATTTAAGTTCAAAATCTGTGGACGTACATGATACAAATGTAGGAAAGAAGTCTAATAAAAGTACAGTGAGAACAATGTCACAGTAATCTACATAAAAGTTCAAGGAATTTCCATGTTGTCTCCACCCTTGTGTGGTAGTGCTCTACAGCTAAATGGTGACTTCTTCTATTCCTGACCATATTTTTGAAAATAATTCTCAATGTATTTTATGGTCTATATAAGATGACTCAGTAATTATTCAATTTTGCAACAGAACTACTGTTCAGGTCGTTTAGAAAATGCCCAGCTCCATTTTAGCACTTGAAAGGTAATCAACTCTTAGCGTCACCATCCGACACCACACTCTCCTCCTGGATGATGCCTCTTCACTTCATGCCCAATTGATCTAATTATATGAAGGGAGCCAGCTCTCTCTGCGATACTGGGTCCTGTTAGATCCGGCTGTTCACTTAATTAACTCTTCATTCTTTATCTCAGTGGTCGACCTGCGAAGACCATCCAATATTCTACCTTTCTTGGAGGTGTCTTTCATTGCTTTTTTTCTCAAAAAAGGGGAGGGCAGCTGTCCTGCGTGTCCTCTGCGCTGCTTGTCTTGTAATCAACGACCCCTGTTACTCAATTACGGGGTTTGAATTTGAGCTCTTTGATGACCTTCTCCCGGTGATCCTGCTACTGACCCTTCAATAAGAGTGCAGGCTTCCTGCCATTGCTTTGTGCGTTGCATTGCAATTTCTCCCTCCTCTATTTCTTTTCATTTGTAGGATCTTTATGAAGAGGGAAATGAAAGGAAGCGGGTCACTCGTGTTGTGTTCTCACATCCCCTCACTTCAGAGGCTCTGAACAGGGGCTCGGTGTTTACTTTGATTCTTGGTAGGGTACACCTTAGGTTCAAGGGTTGGAGGGTAGGAAGCATCGCTCTCTTGTAGGTAATCATATCCAGCTTTGTGTTCCTTGTACCCTGACATTGAGGGTGGTGGCTTAAAGGCTGTCTTGAGCTGCGTTCCACTACTCGACTGCACTTTTTGATTTTCCACAGTGGCGGCTAGCTTCCTGCACGGTCCTGTGTGATCCGGGGTGATCAGCAGTAGCTCTGTGTTGATGCACGACTCTCCTCGAACCACCTTTAGATATTGACTATTCACATGCACCTCAGCTTATTTCTGGCACTGCCCCGCTTTAAGATGACATATTAACCAGCTCCTGGGTGGTTAAAGGTGATGCAAAGATTACAGCTATTTACTGAATTATCTGTCTGCGAGGCTACCCTCATCCCCGCATATATTACCCCACGCTTGAGTTTAAAGAGCGATTGCTCCGAACAAGGAAGTTAAAGAGGC
Source organism: Takifugu flavidus (assembly GCF_003711565.1). NCBI lineage: Eukaryota > Metazoa > Chordata > Actinopteri > Tetraodontiformes > Tetraodontidae > Takifugu > Takifugu flavidus. The sequence continues at coordinate 8,633,415 of NC_079520.1, read as the reverse complement.
AATTACATAATGAAATAGGCCATCAATTGTGTTCGTGGCCTTTTTCTCTTGAACAGAGATGGCCCAGATACCCCTGGTTGAGCTGACCCAGTAGAAGTACAACTGTTTGTATTAAATTCTCCTCCATCAAGGGACTAAAAAGCTGCCTGGGTTGGACTGGCTTTCTATTAATTACCCCTCCACCACATCAGCAATGGCCATTGTATATATGGTGTTGCCATGGTGACCCTAGCCCATTTATGAGGTTTGTGTCTGTGATAAGAAAGGAACTGTATCCAAAGGCCTCCGACTAAATATAGCAGTGTCTGATAATATGAAGGTTATTACAGTGGAATTAACACCACTTCACGTCAGCCTGGGTTATATTACTGACAGCTCGCAGTGGAGGGGTGGAAATATACTTAACTACACTCAGACTCACTGACTTTAAATAGTTTCATTGGGTATTTTTTTGAGGTGGAAAATTAATTGCCTGGTGTGCAAAAATGCAAAGTTATTTAATATAGATCAACAATATTAGCAGTAACAATTTAGTTACGACTATTGTCTAACAGTAATTCTTGTCATGAATAAAGCATGACTTTAATATAAGGCACTGAAATGATGTAAAAATATAAAACATATGTTTAGTTCTTGTGCATGCTGCAGTATACAGTAGCTTATACACACAATACAATATACAACAATATACAATTGTAATTGTAATTAAGTTACTTATGACTCTAGTTTAATGCAACATATCAGTGGTTACCAACAACAGCTTCAGTCTCTCCTCTGCTCACAATTATGGGTTACTTTTGTCCTTCTGGATTGACGAGTCAAACAGTCGGGATCGTCCTCGGCTCTTATTCAGGCCCAGCCAGGACCCACACCTTCTGTCACAGCCTCCAGCCCTGGCCCGACGGCAACCTGCTGCCGGGCCTTTGCACGCTGCCAGTTGTAGTTTTTAATTGGCCATCTGGGGAAAGCTGGATCTAGTGGCTGGATATTAATCAGTAAATTAACCCAGCCATAATACATCTTCCTCCCAGTGGAAGCCCGGCAGCTGTGGGCAGAGAAAGAGAGCACGGAGAGGGAGATAAACCGTAGGCTGGAGAGGCTGAAAGGGGAGCCTCCCGAATGGGCTAGTCTGTGATTAAACATATCCTCCGTGTCCCTCGCCATGCTTCCCTGTCTGCGCTGCCGCTGACCCCCAATTTGGGCGACAATCACATGAACGATTATGGGCAGTGTTTCATTGCAAATGGCGCAGGTAGCTGGTCCCGCTGAGTTCAGAGCTGAGTTTGCTTTTGTGGCTAAAGATGACAGCTGAACAGAGTGAATGCAGGCAGAGCATTCTGCAAAAGTTCAGGGACCCCCCCCATCCCGTAATGGCTTCCTGTGTGAAGGGCTGCCGTGCGCGCACAAGCGTGTGTGTGGGTGTGGGCACAAGTGTGTCATTAGTGCATTTGACTGACTGGAACTGCTGTCGGTCCCCAGAGTTAACCAATTAAAAGGGTAATGAATATACAACAGCTAATTATTATAAGTAAGCTAAATTATCATAATAGCCAGTGCTAACAGTTTGGGCAAGTTTGGACACCTTGAGAACCAGACCCGTCATTACCTTCTGATAACTGTGCGCCTGATGCATTTTCTTTATATAACAACACAGCTATTAAGCAGTCAAGGTCAATCGTTGACTAAATGGACAGAAATAAAACTGCCATCAGCTCAAATTCCAGGATTTCCTAAATTTGCCATTCTTAATCCTAAATTTTTCATGTTCTGAGGGAGGAAAAGCAGCATCTGATGTTACAATACATCACACAAAAGCAATGTCAGCCATTGACCCTCCCTGCCGCTTTGTATATTCATGCATAGCAAACACAAAGATTCCAACCCGTGCAGCATATGCTATCTGACCTCGCAGAGCGCTTTTATGGAGTGATGTCATCACGCCTCATTGTCATAAATGAACCCCTTCACTCACTCGTCTGCCTGTCAATAAATTTCCACGGGGGCCTCGCTCGTTCGTCCCGGCTCCACTGTGCTCTAGATGGACTTGAAATAATTGCCATGCAAAGAGTCATGCGTTTCCTTTTCTAATTTTAAGGGTCAACAACATTTTAATACAATTTTAAACACACACCCAGTGTTTTTTATGATGCATGTACAAGCGGCTTTTGATAGCTTAAGCAGCCAAGCATGGTTAAAGAGGGGAGCCATTGCAGCTGCTTCCAGGACCCACTTAATTTAGTCCCCTGACCCCGGCTCACCTGAGTCTGCATGGAAATCATAATGCAATTCAAGTGTGACGAAAAATGATATACTGTGTATTTACCCCAAATATTTATGCAGGGCCGGCTAACGTCCACGCTCACTCCTAATAAAGGGAAAGTGATGCCTTGTAACGCTCACGCTGCTGGGTTGCTCCTACATCGCCTGAGGCCATTGTTTCCTCCATTATCATTTTCATTGGATTCTATACAGGACAGTGTTTCCAGTGTTTACAATCTGTGCCTCGTATACTGTAGGCCTGGGGTGTTTTACACAGCCATTTTAGATATCGAAGGATTTTATTAATGAAATTTTGACTCTACTCCACACGAAAGGCAACAGTTTTCTAGCGTTTAGCCAGAAGGACACAAGCAGCATATGGGATCTGTATTCATAGATACTAGTTTGGGAGTTTTGCTACAGATGCAGCATCATTTAAAATTGGTAAATAAATAAACAAAATGATAAAAATTTGGAAACTGGGAGTTAAGAGGTAACAGTAATTATTTAGGCTGGGACATTTACACACTAATTAACTAACTAGCTATATAACTAAGAAGCCCTTGTTTGCATGTTTCAGTCCTTTTATTGGAGTTATTTTGCAGTCTGTGATGTAATGCTCCAAAAGTAAAGATCCAGAAGCTGCTGATCATCTGCTGCACGCCATGTTTGTGGTCTTTTTCTAGACATTTTCTTCAACTTTCTGTTACAAATGTGCCAATGCAAAGAAACATAAAAATAAGTCATATTAAGAGGTATAAATGTACAAAACATCTGATTGTTGGGGAGAAATCAAAACGTTTTAATGTGATTTCACTTGATAATCACTTGATTATTTCTGTTGTCTGAGAAATCGTATTTAATGATTCAATTATTTAATAACTCCAGTCTGTCTGTTAAACCGACACATGAGGGTTAAAGCCCCAGGGTGGAAAGCACAGTGTCATAATTGAAGCAAATCCTCTGTACAGTTACAGCCCTGAACTGGACTGTTACTCTGCTGGTTAGTTCCTTAAGAAGTGTGTCAATAGCTATTAGCTCCCTAACAAGGGGATCAGGTGAGCCGGGGAACAGCGAAACAAAGCTCCCTGAGGCACAATCATGTTCTATATTTTCCACAGAGGAGATACAGTCCTCGGGCTAGCAGGCTTCCGGAGGCCCATTAGACTACTGTAGCGCATAAAGAGGCGAGCGGGGGGTGGAAGAGAGGGTTCATCAGAGCTGATAACAGGGTATCTGGTCAAGTCATTAGCTTTCCTCTTATTGAATTTCTCCAGCCAAATAGACCAAATGAAGCTAAATAAAGCTATGGATGGCGAGCAGCCTACAGCTCGTTAATATGCCACCTTTCTCTCCCACCCAAGAGCAGCACGTGTCTTCTTCTCATTCCTCCTCTTCCTTCACTCTCACTCTCCTCTTCTCACCCTTCTCCCGTGCTTCTTCTTCACTCTTTTTCACTGTCATTCTCAGCTTGTCACCCCCCTCCCTCAACTCTTTCCTTCCTTCCTTTCTCCTCCCTCCTTCCCTCCCTCCCTCCCTCCCTTTCTGGGGGCCCTAATGGCGAGCATGTACAGCAGCCCTGACACCGTCACATCTGCTGGCAGAGAGGGTCTTTCCCTCACCACACAGCCTGCTAATGAGATCTTCCCCCATTTAATTAATACCATAAGAATTTTAATTCTGACTGAATCAATTTAATGTGATGTGATTTTGTCAGCTCTATTCCCCGAGTAAGGGGAAAAAAACAGACCGGGCCCTGATGCTTATTACATACATCATTTCACGGGCCCTGCATTCCCTGCTGACTTAAACAAATTCTAATTAAGACTAATTAAAGCATCATTTATGAAAACGCTTGTGATAGTTATGCAAACATTCTGGGTGGGTATGCTCTGCATGATAATTACCACCCAGTTTAAATTAAGACCTGCTCCCTGGCAATTATGCTAGCCACACACCAGCACCTCGCGGAAAATGTTCTTTATTCAATTTCTGCAATTAAATACCAGGCCCCTATTTGAAATCAGATTGCATTTTAAAGGAAGAGCAAAATGATTATCTGGTATCTTTCTTTTTTTTAAAAACCCCGGAAGAAACGGTGCCCATCCAGTGTTCTGCCTCAGCGTTACATCGAGGTTAAAACCGTGATCATAAAGGAGCCACCGGTGACTGATGTGTGAAGTGACACCCTCTGCATCTGCTGAGGTGATTAGTCGGCTTTCTAGGTGAGTTTTTCTCATATTATTGCCGGTTAGGCAGATGTGAGCAGATGTGCTGTCTCAGATCCCCACCCCAAACAAAGCCTGCCTGCCCCCAAATGTGAGGTATGTTTTTGCTTGTGATGTGTTGTAATTTCTCTCTTTTCTCAGGTCAGATTTAACACCTTACAAAATTAAACTGTGATAATATCATTTGAGAGTTGTTCAGGTAGTTCAGTCTGTAGAGTATCGCTCCACTGAGAGGAATATTCCAAACTTTTAAAGTTTGGTGGAAGCAAAAGTGCATTCCTGTGTCAACAACCTGCACCACTGAGTCCGGAGGCTCACAGTGACGCTGACCGAATACATGTTGCAAAAGAGATGATTCGAACACGATCAATCTTACGTTATTGGCATTTCTGACCTGGTTTTGTTGATTTAAATCAAATACAGAATCATCGTAAGCTTTCTTGTGTTTGTCCAGATGGTCAAACAGTTAAATGCCAAACGCTCAAAACCACCAAATCCTGATCCATAAAGAAAGTTGCAATTAACCTTTGCATGAAAACTAAAAAGCCTTGTTTTATGCCGTGCGTGGGAACGGGATTTGCCTTTTAATTGAATGTGCTGAGCTAGTTGCTTATGTTAGGTGGCTGTATCCTGCCGCCGCTTTATCAGGCCTTAAGCAGGAGCGTACGGCGTGACGTCATTCCAGCGCTCAGCTCTGTTGATACAACAGCACACTCCCAGCAGTGCATTGTTCCACAGAGCTGAGGATCGCTCCTATTCTTACTTTATTGGCTCTATTTAAAGCACTTTAGTCACATAAATAACAGGACCAACAGAATAAGATGATCTTTATCTGAGCCGTACACACACCTGCCTGTTGCAGTTGCTCAGGATTTGCTTTAAACAGCTTCATGCACGTGCCAACAGTGCCCTGATAGTTTATGGGGCCCTTCTGAATGAACAAAATGTCAAATATTTCTGCTACAATCATGAAGTATCACTGATTGTTGAGCTGCCAGAGCTGTTCTTTCATATTGCTCGCTGCTGTGAGTCGACAGTTGTTTGTCCAGTTTATGATGAGCACTTTGCCCCACAGGCCAGACGTCCTCATGAAGCCACAATCACAAAAGAATCGGATGTTTGACAGCTCGTTCATGCACAGAAAGGAAATTAATGACCAGCAGTAATCAACCAAAACTCATGTGCATGACAAAGAAAGGTTTTTTTATTGTTTGCTTGGTTGTTCTTTTGTTTTTTAATCACATTTTTGAAGATTTTGACCAACACAATGCACAAAAAAGCTCGGCTTGCAAGCGGGGGGGGGCGGGGTAACGAGAGGGGGGCATCGCCTTCCATATCGCCCACCCCGATCTGAATGGTTCTTTCATTCCGACCTCTGAAGTCGCCTTTTTCTTGGTTTCTTATGATTCTTCCGCCGGCCACTCGTCTTCCACATCCAAAAGCTGCTGTGCACGATGTTTTGTGTAGCGCCGGAAAATCAAACAATCGCCATGTGTGTTACAGCGATTCATCACACTTTTAAATGCTTTTAATAAAGTTGTGGCCTGCTCAGATGGCTGCGCACCGTGGCGATGTTTATGTGTTTGCACAACACTTATCACTTCTGTCGTGTTTGTTTGCTCTCCTCTGTGTGTTCGATTTTGGCAACGCCGCCGCGTTATTGCGTTTTACTTCATGAGAGGCAGCTGGTTCAATATGATGAGGGAAAAAAGGGAAAAAAAACAGGCCCAATTCCCAAATCAGTTGCTCATGAGGTTGAGGGAAGCTCAGCAGCAGGGAGCAGACCCCGGTTCCACCCACGTCCTGTTCTACGTGCGCCGCCTCGCCGCCGTACATGCAGATGGCACCGCGCTCCCAGATTTCATTTGAGGTAATCAAATCCCTCCACTGCTCCCTTTAGAAAGGAGGAGTATTAGCAGCCATATGTCAACCAGATTTGTCAGATTATTCATTACAATTAATTGCTGTTCCACTTAAGGCCTTTAAGGCTGTGAATTGCTCTGAAATCTATTGCAAACACAAAAATTATGAGTAAAAGACTTTGGCCCTGTCATTCAAATTTCAGGCTGACCTTTAGCGGAGCTCGGCTTTTCTGAGGGAGTGCAGGAGGGAGAGCCTTTCTAATTGGTGTTTCTTCAGCTTCTTCTTTTTTATTTTTCATCTGCAGGTACAGCGCCTGTCTCTATTGACAGGGAATACAAGGAACACCGGTCCAGAGTGATCGCTCCCGCAGCCCACTCAAGTCCATTTTGTTGCAGCCTCGACCCCAGCACATTTTTAGAGGAATATTAGTTATATTTTACATCTGCCATTTGTTTTGCTTATTGTTGGGATACACTAACGCCATAGTTAGTGTTCCACGCACCGTACGCGGTCGCCTGAATTTCAATGTGGACCTTTTTCGGGGGTTGGCTGCGAGGCAGCCTAATAGCCACCTGAATTAATGTGCTGTCCAAGGATATGAGCCATAATACTTTGGTGATTAATGATTCACTGCTGCTCTGCTTCCACAGCTAAGGCTCAGACCCCAGAGATAAACTATCCTCCACGCGCTCAAATCACATTTAACCAACACGCAAAAATCACATTCCACGCTAAACGAGGTGTCTTGTTTTTCGGAGAGACAACCACCTCCCCCACCAAAAACATTGATTTTAAATACTATCAACCCAAATCACACCGAGAAGCCCTCGACGGAAAAGTCACAGCAAATTACGGCATTACAATCGACCGTGATTATGAGAGAAATCCACCAGGCTGATGATGTATTTTGGTTAATTATGAAGTAAAGGCACTAGAGAGGTGAATAAGCCCGTCTGATTGGCCCACTTAATTGTGCTTTATGAGACAGGGCTTACCAGGCAGGGTTTAGAGACTCGGTGTGAGGGCTGAAGGAGGAGGAGAAAATCTCTCTCAGGTTGTATTACCTAGGCCAGAGTTAATGAGGAGGTGGAGGTGAGAGAATCTATCACCATATCAGTCCGACCCACCTCCCCTTTCACCTGCGCGCCGGTTGTTTTTAATCTTTTCCACACCGATCATCATCAGCGTGACACAACTTTGTCAACGTTTGACCAGATCTAGCTGCGAAAAGGCTGATCGTGTTTTTATTTTCAATCACAAACAAGTGTCTTTTTGCCTCCGCCTTGTTCTTCTTTCATTGCCGTCAGAGGCCCAGGCTGCCTGGAAGGAGGCAGCTCGATGAGATCTTGTGTCCACCTGACTATTGGGAGAAGGAGGCTTTGAAATATTTCAGATTCTCCTCTATACTCATGATGCCGGCGGATCGATGCTCTAAACGCCGGTTGCCTGGCCTCGTCTCATCACTGTACTCCCGCCAGCTGACACATCCTCATTATATTACAATACGGTTGCCACTAAAGGTCATTCTCCCAGAACATAATCACACACAATCAAAACCACAAACTTCATATATCACAGAGACAGTAAATAGCCCCAGGGTTTATTTTCTACTGCCACAGAAAAGCTTTTGCTCCGTACGCGAGATGAGAACGGAGTGACTTTGATTTAGATCAACTTCTTTCTTTTGATTTAAGATAAAATAAGTCTTAAATGGGTCTGTACAAAGAGGTGCACCGTGTCTGTTATTTCAAAGGATTTCATATGAGCTAAAGTCTGGGCTTGTAATTAAAAGTAGCAATTAATAAAGATCTTCTCAGCCATTCATCATCACATTATAGTCAATCTTCTCCCAGCTTCTCCATCAGGCACAGGCTGTCACGAGAAGATGTGTCAAAGTGAAAAAGAAGAAAAAAAAAGAAGTGGAAACACACCCCTCTCCTCCATATTACCATAATGAGGAAAACACACTTAGTGGGCCATGACCTGATGTCATCTGATTATACCCATGATTAATGATATCCTTTTACCAAAACATGCCACTACTGTAACTGTCTGGGATTAAAAGCAGCAGATGGTAATGTATTCACGCATCCGCTAATGTCTTCCTACATCCAGCGTGAGCCTGTGTGGGTTTGTGTAAAGCGTTGTGTTTAAATAGGATCTCCTCTCAGAGATGTTTCATTTCCGTGGTCCAGGGTTGTTTTGATGTACATATTTATTGTTTTTGCCAGCTCACGATGAAAACGTCGCAGCCTCGCGCTACCAACTCCATAAGCTGTAAATGCCATGGACACCGAGCAGCGGCTGCTGAATGAATTAGAAATTTTCAGCTGGGCGTGCGCCAATATCCGCCCGTAACTGGTCAGCAGCATACTCTGGAATCTAAAACCGCCTTCTGCTCATTTTGGCTGTGGAGATGAACTCAACGATGCCAGAGAGCAAGCAAAGATCAGTTGAAGTCCTGACAGGGTGGCATTAAAGCATCTTGTTTTGTGCTCCAGATACCAACGTCCAGCCGATGACTCAGTTGAAAATATTTTCCTCTGCTTTTTCCTCCATCCCGACGCCACGCTAACAAAGCCCCCACTGTTGCGCCGATGGAGGAGCTACAATGTCAGTCTGTCTGCTTAATTGCGAGTGGGATGAATGTTAATTTACGCGGTCAAGAAGCTTCTTTGTCATACTTTAATAGTCCAGAGGTGTAGATTTATATCCTGGGGATACAATGAGTTTTAATGGGGGTTGGTGGTGCCCACATTCCTCTGCCTCATATTACTATATTATACAGTTCTGTTGTATTTGGACACCTCCCCGCAGCAGAACAGTCCTGGTCTGGGTAGGTGTTGAAGATGGGAGGAGGTGGTGGTGGGTGCTCATCCAAGCAGGGCCATTTATACTATAACTGTGCAAACTTCTTCTGTAACTGTGCCAGCTGGTGTCTTCAACCACACAAATGAGGAGCTCAGGACGTCGGAACGTCCATTGGAAGCATCTACTCGACTACAAAGGTGCACAATATAGTCTATATGTTTCTGGCCTCGGGGTTTTTTAAAATTTCAGGTTCTTGTATTCTTTGGAAATCCACCCTGCATTTATGTGTTGGGCTGTCAAAAAATTAAATGAAAAGCCATTCTAATAGGCGACCCCTGGCCTAGTTCATATTTCCTGTCACTTATTAAAGTATGAAGTCATGCATAGTTATGAGGCATGGGCGGGCCTATTAAAATTCATAAACGAATCGTGTTTAGACCAGGTTACGATAAACCACTTAATTCCACGTGGTCATGTAGAACTAATGGCATTCCCCGCTGGGTTGCTTAGAGACAGGTGCATTGCGCCTGTTTTTTTACATATTACCACAAAAAAAAATCCCCAAACAAAAATAAGTGCACAATTCATAATTACAGCTTTTCATGGTAATTATGTTGTTGTTCTTTTAGTTTGCATTCTGGCAATTTTACCTTCTTTAGCATTACTGGTTGACTCTGGCTCGTGTAACTCAGGTGTGTGTAATTACATCTCTTAAGGTCAACCTTTCACCAGGATGAATTAGTGAAATTGCATAGTTGACCACTTCAGGGCATAGATCCAAATGTAATTATCTTTGCTAATAGATTTGCTTTTCAGGGGAGGAGGATGATTCAACTAGTAACTGATCAACACAGAATCTTTCAAGTTCGCCTCACATCGTCACTTCGATTACCTCTTTAAAGTGCAGAATGTGGGTTATTTTTCAGCATTTCAAATGGCATCATAGCCTCTGCATTAGATTTAGTCCTTGCAGAAATCTCCTGTGTTTTCCCTCAATGTGGGGGGGCCCAGTGCAAGATATTGATCGCAGCCTATCCCGTTCAATCAGACTATATGATTGCCTATAAGCACCCGGCCCCTCCTGCTGGCTGGAAGGTGTGAGGAGGATCCAAGAGGAAACCAAATTATAGGCAGCCCAGATATGAGCCGCCTGGCCGCCGATAGTTCCCAGCAGCCTCGTGGAACCGAGCGATGCAAATGTACAATAAACAGGGCCTAAGCTGGCGGAGGTCTTTCAATCAAACAGGGGCAAGAGTTCAACCCCCGCCATGCATAATCCTAGCCTTGAAACCCCTGGGACTCCAGTCTCCAACCTGCTCAATGGCACAAAGATATTAGATAGCCATATGTAGATTCGCTGGGTAAACACACTCTCGTGATAAGACAATATGCTCCGTTTTCAGCAGGAATATATTTGAAGCTAACTTCCTGCTTCCTTCCGAGGGGGGCGTCTCGGATTGAACGGCTTAGTTGAGCGGCATCTGAATTCGATGCAGCTGTTTGCTTTGTTTAACGTCTCTGATATATGTCTCGCTGAGAAAAAATTGGTATCTCTTCTTTTTGAATTAAGTTGCCTGCGTGTTTGTACTATAGAGGGCTCACAAGGGAGGGGCACACGAAGGGGCCAAAAATATCCAGAACCTGAGCAAATAACAGAGAAGATAGAGTGGTTATATTTGCAGTCAAGTTATTTTATCTTAACAGTCTTTTTAATATAACAAAACATCATTTTGTTTATTGTCTACTTATTTGAAGCTTTTTGGGACAATGTTACATCTCAGTTTTCCAGCTAATCTCGGTCTGGGATATTGTCCTGTTGTATTTATGACATGTATGTATGACATATGTACGGGCTAAATAGAGCACATATGGAAACAAATGACACATTTACCCATCTTCATATTTCTGTGTTTGTGGGGCCCAATACATTACCCGGCTACCCAAAACCCAACTATCCCAACTATTCCCCTACCACTAATCTTAACCACACTCTAACTTTAAACTTAAATAAATGTCCTAATGATCAAACAGTCCTTCAAATTTGTGAGGACCAGCCAAAATGGTCTCACTTTGCTTGTGAAATGAGTATTTTGTGCAAACCCCATTTCATTATAGTGGCATATAAAGGGGAGAGCCTGCATGCAGATGGGGGAGGGTAAGTGGGGACAGAGAAGGGTAGAATGGGGGATGGATTCTCCATCCATCCATCCATCCATCCATCCATCCATCCATCCATCCATCCATCCATCCATCCATCTATCCATCCATCCATTGTCAGCGGCTGAGCGGTCCCAGCAGGAACCACTCCAGCCTGGAAAGAGGATCCTTCCGGCCAGCGGGGGCACCAGCAAGATTGGAGGTGGGGAACACGCAGGGGGGGAAGACATATTCATATGAAAGGAGGCAGCTGAGGAGTCGACACCGATCATCCCGTTCAGCCCTTCCATTATGTCAGATAGGCTGTAGTGACAGGAGGATGTCCTCCAAACCCAGCAGATTGAGCTCTTTTTGTTTGCAACAAATGTAGTAGAAACAGCCGCGGGAGTCCAGCAGAGGACGCAGCTAAATTGTCCCGAAATAGCTCCGCTCTAATTTGACTGCTAGATTTCTGCCTTTTGATTGCTTTAAGAGTTCATTCCCTCTAATTCCAGTTTCAAACCTATACCATTGATTTCTCCTGGCTGAGCGTCTGTGCGTTTGCAGCTAATGATGCCTCTTAGGTGCATTTTATTTTGTCACAGATACAGTGCTGTAATTAAGTGCCTCTCAGTTTTGCTCCTTGGTACCCAGAGTGCTGCTTGTTTTTGTTAGATACTTAATTTCATTCCGCCGGTGTTCAGGGGTCTAAATCAGTTCCTGATTGCGTGACAAAAAAAAAAAAAGCAAAGAGAAAAGCAGCAGGGCTCTCCATCCAAAAGGGCCAGCAGAAGAACTGAAAGTCTCACTAAATGTGAGATGCAAATGGAATCATTTAAGAAGTCACTAGACAATGAAGTTCCAGAGTTTGTCTGATTTACATGTTGTCTGCAGAATAGCAGAATGTGACAGAAGCTGTTAAATGCATCGGTGGCCGTCAGAAACGTAAGCACTTGTGACTAACAGACGATAATGACGGGATAATAGGAACCTATTAGGCCTTTGGTTTTTGCATGCCTAATAATTAGATTAATTGAATGACACTCATTTGGTGAAAATGAGGGACCCAATGGCGTTAATTCAACCTGTGTTTCCAGATGCTCATTTCTAAACAGCTAAGTGAACTACCTCATCATGGCCCACCATCTGGGAATTCCCCTCCGAGGCAGTAGTTGGAGATGGCGCCGTAATGCATTTTAAAGACGTCGAATGATGGTCGCACGGGATGGAACAAACGGAAGCCGCCGTTTAGCCTCTCCAGATAAAAAACATGGGGTTAGGAGCGAGCGCCTTGATTATTAACCCAATGTTAATTTCTCTCTTGTACGTGAAGGTAAATAAGGTCATTATAGCTGCGTTAATGATTAGCATATCTCACAGGTGTAATTCTCTGGGAGTATTGCTTTGAGCTGGGGGAAAAAAGGGTAAAAATCACTCGGTGATAACAAAAATGGGAGACTGACTAATTTATCTCCAAATTTGCACCATGTACAAAAAAATCATGCAAATGAACAAGGTTCTCATTTGGAAGACACAGCGTTTGGGTGACATTAATCAAAGGAAAATATGCAGACAAAGGTGACAGTAATCCCAATACTCACACATAAGTGGCACAGCTGTGATTCCACTCACTGTATACTGGCACAGTGCAGCAGAAATGGAAATTCTATATGTTGTAAAGCCAACTCAACTCCTCTCATTATTTTTATTATAGCTCCAGGTGATCATGCGAATACGGACTTTTTTTTTCTTTTTTCACACGTATGTTCCCCATTATCACATAAAGTTAGAAAGAAGCATGAAAAAGTAAAGACAAGGTATTGCGGCTTGTCAGGGAAAGGAAATGAGCACAAGAGTCATGTTATTATGAAGGAACGAATGCAGGATACAGTTGTCAAGTGTGTGTTTTTCAGTCGAGTTAATGATGATTGATACAGACATGTGATAATTGTAATTATATCCATTGCCTCTTGCTCTGTACACATGCATGCATCTTCATTACCCCAGGCAGCCCCTAACTATTCCACATACAGGAGTGCAGATGCTCCTCGTGTTCTCTGTTTGCGTTGCTGGTGTGTAGAAGAGCGGTGCAGCGCCGCAGCCCGAGCTCACCTAAGCTCCTTCGCTGAGTTGTAGTGCAACGAAGCCTAATCCTCCAACAGAGCCATCAAGCCAGCCCGCAAACAGAGCTCACTGCTGGCTGGCTCTGCGTGGCGGGAGCAAACCAACATCATGACAAAGGGTGTTTATGGAAAAATAGATGGCGGCGCAACCGACCAGAAAGGGCTTAGCAGCGAGCAGACCCCAGCTCCCACCTTTATCCTTCACCGTTCACATTGAAATGCAAATATCAAGGCAGGGTTTCCACCCGCGTGCCACTCACAAATTGAAAAGCAGTTTTTATCTATGCAAATGCAAGCATGGTAATTGAAGTTAATCAATCAATGCTAGCTTCCACTAAAACCTTGAACATGATTGAATAAAGTAATTATCATTCAGGAGAAAATGATGAAGTTGTAGACAGCATGAACCTTATTAAAGGAGGATTTTGAGTCACAATGGCTTAATTTAGCCGGCAGCCCCCTCTGTGTCTTCTTCTTCTCCCCTCTGTCTCTGTGTCTCTCTCACACTTCATCCTTCTTTTCTTCGCTCCGTGACTCAAGCTTGAGCGGAGCATTATAGCCTGGCATTTGGAATATTTTAAGGCACAGAACTTTCTCTGTTTTCACATGGTGGGGGTGCGAACGCAGGGGGCCATCGGGCGCCATCAGGTGTCTCCGGTAGATCGCAATCATACCGTCCTGCAGGGAGGCGCGTGCTCTGATCAGATTACAACAAAACTCACCTGTACAGTTTTCACCTCTCTACTTCGTCCCTCTGCTCAACTGTATTTACTGGACTAACTGCTCTGCAGAGTTCTGGAACAGAACCAGCTCTCCGGAGCTTCTCCACGCTGACCGAACCCGAACCTCCCCTGATTCACACTCCATGTATCTGTCCTCGGAGGGCAAAATGACAATTGTACATAATGGTTAAGATTGGGGAATGATGAAAGAGAGAGACATCAGTGTCAACCAGTCTCAAATGAAGGCTTGTTCACCACCGCCGCCATCGCCACCGCCACCACCACCGCCACTGCCACCTCCCCCTGCAGCCTCCACCTGTCAGCCAAGACGGTGGTAATTGAGACTTCCAGCGCCGCGCCTGGCCACCTTAACCGTGGCTGTCCTGGCCACTCTCCTCATGGCGGGGGCTAGTTAAAGGCCTCTTCGGTTTGTCACAGAGTTTAATATGCACCCTACATAATTATGCAGGATTCACAGTGCTATCAAACTGCAATTCAAATTAGTTCAGGATTAAAGGCACAGAACAGTACTGGTTCCTTAATTGCATTGTACTGTGCTGATCACATTCAAATACCCATTACTCATTCCCTCTGCGGAGCAATAAGTCAGAGGGATTAATACTGAGGCAGGTGACAGGGCCAAGCCATTAAAAGGCAGTTATGCAGAAAGCATGGCTGGTTTTATTCACGTTAATGAAATCAGCGAAATGAAACTGTAATAGATTTATCAAAGCTCAGATGGATTTGCAGTAAATCAGTTTGATTCAGGCAATCAAACTGGACAATGGAGATAGTTTTCAGCTACAGCCGTGGATATCAGGCAGCAGCATGTGAGAAGTGCTGATATTCTTCTTGTGAGGATTTGGTGAACACCCCATGCCTAGGCCCTATTCCCAGAGCGGGGCCTGCTCGTTTTTGTCAGCTAAACGGTGCCAGTGACTGATAAAACACGCTGCCTTCCAGTTAAACACCGTATTCTTCTACCCCCTTCTCCCGTCCCGTGCCCCGTCCTCCCTCCCTCTCCCCTTCAATTTATAGGCCGCGTGTTGCCGACTCTGGCTTGTTATACAGCGCGCAAGCCTGTGAATTAGAACCTAAATTCACTTACATCAAACAGATTAGTGTAGAAATCAATCCGTCTGAGCTTGTCTCATGGCTCCCGGCTTCAAGTAGCTTCAAACAGCTGCTTAGCACAGGATGCTAGCTGGGAAAGACTGTAGGAAGAAGGATACATTTCTGCAAATGTGCTATTTAAGCAGTATTGAAGGTGTATATCATTTGTTTTGGGGGGCTGGAGATGAAAAATATCTGTTTTGAGGACTACACAGTACAAAATAACCATTTACTTTGTGTTTATGTGTTATTTTTAACAGTGGACGAGGGGGTGTTTGTGTGTTGTGTCGTCACCTAAAAGGAATCAAGCGTTTTTCACCATGGCCCAAACAAAGAGCACCAATGAGCTAATTAATAACTGACATTTTTTACCGTTTAAAAGAACTTATGCAGAAAATTGCAGCCGCTACACTGCCCCCACTCCACCCCACCCCACCCACCCTCACCAGCCCCACTTTGCACTTTTTTAATGTAAAAATGGTTAAATGACCTGAGCTCAAATGACATTATTTTTAAATGTGTTCTTAATGAGTCGTCCACTGTACAGTATAAATTCCAATTACATCCAATTAACCCCAATCAGAGTTGCCTCATCTCTACCCTCTTTTTTATTTAATGGTTGGCTGCAGCTCCAACCATTGATTAGGCTGAACGAGCAGCGCCGCTAAATGACCACCTTGAAGAAGACGGGAGCTGTTAGCCTTAATGGAGACGGCCTCAGCCATTACTCCTGCGTGCACGGTCCCCTTGCTTTTAGCAGGCTACGGCACCTTCTTTATATTGGGGTCTGACGGGGCCTCTATCCAGGTTGATTCTGACTTTAGCCCATTTGCTCTGAGGGAAATGTTAAATAGAACCCTCCCATCCATGAACACCAACCCATTATTTCCTAATTACGATGCGTTCAGGTCCTCAGGTAGCCATGCACGATTATACACAATAACGCCATTTCGGTGTCTGCAATGGAGGTGTTCAGGAAGCAGCAATAAAGCCAAATGTTGTGTGAAGAACCTTGTATCCTGACTGATCCTAAAAGTATGCCCGCAATAATAATAAACCGCCTGGACTCGGACGCGCTCGCAGCGGCTTAGCTCAACTTCTCGTTCAGGATCAAGACGAGGCTGCGAGAGCGAGTCAGTGAAGATTAGACAATAAAAGCACAAATCCATTCCACAGGAAGCATCCTCGCGTGCCGAAACTGGCAGCAGACGCTCGGATAAGCCCTCCCACACACTCGGCCTTCACAGTTGTGTTCTGTTGAAGCAGTCCCGTTGCGTAATACCCACGTGGTCACCAAAACAATCTGTAGATTAGGCCCAACAAAAGTGTGCATTAGAACTCTCTGGCTTAAGCAGTTTTTAAGAGTGCATTCAAATTACAATTCCCTCATAATTTGAGCTCTGTAAGAACAGAAAGAAAAAAAAACAGAACTTGTTTCCTAATGAAAGCACCAACGGTCGAGTTTGGAAGTGGATTAACCAGAGAGCGAACCAGAGATGGACAATGCGCCTTTGAAAAGCCGCCATATACAATTGTCATGACATATGAAGCCTTCCCTTTGACTGTTTGCAGAAGAAAATAATTGCTTTATTTATAGATGGTGTGAAATTAAGCACGCTTAAAAGGCTGGGACAGCGCGGTTTAATCAAGCGCTTTGATTCATGCTCCCAATTCTCAGAGCTGCTGAGAGCGGGTGGTATTAAATACATTCCCTTATTACTCTATAAATGCACAAAGCCAAGCAGACAAACCCAGAGTAGTAAATTAATGGCAATAAAAACACCAACTGCACGGACAGATAGAGATATTAAACGCTGGCATCAAATGCAACACGCCATTCAGCCTAATAAAAAAGTGAGACAATAACTATTTTTTTAACCAGCGCGCCCGTGTTATTTAAACAGATTTAATGTTGATTTGTATTGTCTCTGTTCGTGACTAAATGGATCTCTAATATTATACACAGAGGATGCAAAGAGTGGAGCAAACACAACCACCCTCTAAGGCCAGGTAGTGATGTCACAGCTGACTCCTCGTTTCACCTTGATGAAGATGCCACATATTTGATGCTTGATCCTAAAATCCTGGAGCACCAACAGTAGGAGCGTTCTATAGGTGGGCCTTCATAGATGTGTATACTATTAACATAAGGCTGGACTATTGGTGGGGTTCCTCCTCTCCTCCCCTCCCCTCCCCTCCCCTCCCCTCCCCTCCCCTCCCCTCTCCTCTCCTCTCCTCTCCTCTCCTCTCCTCTCCTCTCCTCTCCTCTCCTCTCCTCCCCTCTCCCCTCCTCTCCTCTCCTCTCTCTCCTCTCCTCTCTCTCCTCTCCTCTCCTCTCCTCTCCTCTCCTCTCCTCTCCTCTCCTCTCCTCTCCTCTCCTCTCCTCTCCTCCTCTCCTCTCCTCTCTCTCCTCTCCTCTCCTCCCCTCCCCTCTCCCCTCCTCTCCTCCTCTCTCCTCTCCTCTCCTCTCCTCTCCTCTCCTCCCTCTCTCCTCTCCGCTCCGCTCCCCTCCCCTCCCTCTCCTCTCTCCTCTCCTCCCCTCCCCTCCCCTCCTCTCCTCTCCTCCCCCCCTCCTCTCCTCCCCCCCTCCTCTCCTCTCTCTCTCCTCTCCTCTCCTCTCCTCGTCCTCTCCTCTCCTCTCCTCTCCTCTTCCTCTCCTCTCCTCCTCCTCTCTCCTCTCCTCCCCTCCCCTCCTCTCCTCTCCTCTCCTCGTCCTCTCCTCTCCTCTCCTCTCCTCTCCTCTCCTCTCCTCTCCTCTCCTCTCCTCTCCTCTCCTCTCTGAGTCACCACTGGTTGACCATAACAACAAGTTAGAAACGCTCAGCTCACCATGGTGACAGCTTATCCGAGAGTATTTGATTACACTCTGTGCACCATTATGAAAAAATAATGATTTCGGAGTACAGACTTTGAGTTCATCTAATATATGACTTTTTAAGGCTATAGAACAGGCGGGAGCGGGAGTGTGACAGTGATGAGGAGTCTGTAGAAGCGTCCTCCATAGAAGCGTCTTTGTTTGGACAGCGATTGAGCTTTTAGAGTGCGTCCATCTCGGGACTTGAGACCGGTTTGAGATTCTCCTGACCTCCCGCGCTGGTGGTACGGGCCTTATCTCAGGAGGGTCAATTACCATTCGCCATAGCTTGATCTTGTTTGTTTAAGTTGACACAGTGAAGAAAGGCCTGACATTGACCAGATCCTGCTGCATTAATGCGCTTCATGTTCTGCATTCATCATTGTCACTGAGCCCAAGAAGACTGCCAGTGTCACAGGAGGACGGGCAACAAGAGGGTGTGTGTGTGTGGGGGGGGGGGGTAGGGAGAGAGAGGGAGAGAGAGAAAACAACGGGAGAGAGAGCATGGAATGCTGGAAGAGAAAAGTGTTCAGAAAGTAAAAAAAATCTAGACTGAATAATGATCAGAATTGTATCAAAATATAATGTTTTACTCATTGATTAATAAATAAAAGCCAATGACAAATAAAAACATCCTGTTATAAAACATTGCACATTATTTTGTGCGCTCCTAATGCCCATTGTGAACACACTGTGCTCTGGCTCAACCATCTTGACAGAAACTCAATTTTTGCCCACTTGAACTCAAGAACGAGCTTATTAGATTATAGTAGTCAGAGGTCAAAGGTCATGGCTGCTCTGAGCCTCGCATCATTCCCATTCTCATGGAGGTTGGTTCATATGAGGCTTTTACTGGAGCTCTCTGAAAGGGCTGCATATTGAAACAGTAACTGTGACAGTTTATACAATTTTTAGACCTTCAGGGCTGTTCGAGATACATCGTTTGTGCAGCATCGGCAATACCAAATTAGAACACGAGCTTTCATTTGTTGTCACTTAACTAGCTGAGCTATTGCTAAGCACTCCATCCATTAGGAGGGAGAGGCATGAACGCTGCCTTTGGTTCGATCACACTGGTGGATGCGGGTCCATCTTGCATTCTAACATGATTCAGTTTTAAAATATATCAAAATTGTGCTGCGCACTCACTCACCTGCTGCTGGCCGACCACAGAATATCAGTATCTAACTTTATATTTCAGTGAATATGCCGAAATGGTGGATAGCAGGTTCAATTTAGACAAAAATGTTTCATATCAGACATGAGGACACGTTTGTGTGAACTGACTCTTGGGTAATTGCTGTTGGTGATATGTGTTTAATTTAGAAAGTGTGCAGACAAAAACACCCACACACACCTCAACAGCAACCGCACAGCTCAATTAACAGAGGCTGACTTGGAATAACCCGTGTTTACAGATCATCCGTACGATGATGCAAAACGAGGCGAAGCAGCTCGAGCCAACACAACATGATCCAGATTTTTCCTCAAGTGCTCCAGCCTGGGGCTCAGGAGCACCGCTGATTGGATTAAAGTGCCGTGAGCGCTCTCTTGCACGGAAATCTAATCAAACATACTTTCAGTCTTTTTTCATGTTGTAAATTATCTGAAGGCTTTCTGTGAATGTCAGTTTTTGATTTTATTTCAGTCAGTTAACCGCGCTAATGATTAGCACATCTGAGCTAATTGTGTATTTGACCTTGTTAAGATCAGTTACTGTCACCAAAACAAAAATTCATGTCAGAAATAAAGGCTTTTGTCTTCTTTCTGTTTATCAAAAGAAAACAACAATAAGCTAAAAAAAATCATGTTTTCTTACTGTGGCAACTTGTGGTAGTGAGACGTTCTGTTGCTATTAGCATAAGCAAATTAACCAATTTGACTGAAATCCAGTCTTAAAAATATATTTAAAAAAAGCTATACATAATTTTATAAACAGAGACTATTTTTACAGTACAAGCTCTCAGACAACCTCTGCATTTTCAGTATTGTATTTCTCTGACATTTGACAGCTTCTCATACAAATTTCTATCTTTAATAGTTTAAACAGATCATTTATTAATTGTCATTTACCGAGGTATTACTGATCTCAGCCTAAACTAATTAGCAACCCTCAAATGACTCAAGTTAATAATTTGGCTAGCTCATAGAACATTAGCATAGCCAATACAAAATAATTCTATTCGAATGTAATTATTTTGTACAGAGTTCTCTGCCTCTTTCCTGTTCTCAGCATTGGACATAAATCAGTGAGATGCACCTGCATGAAAGGTGAGCATGGACTTCATGTTCCCTTCAACATCTGCAAATTTGACCGCGAGTGTCATGGTTACGGAGCTAAAAGCGGAACGTCGGCATATGGCTCAGATGAAAGGAGCGAAATCTAAAACCTTTCCACTTGTCGTGAAGGCAGAGACCGGGAATAATCAGGCAATAAGCAGGATCTGTTTTTCGAGCTCACAGGCTATAGAGTTCGACTCTTCCAGTTCCCTGCATCTGCGTGACAGGATGACCCGCGCTATGCCTGCAACGATTTCAGCTGAGGTCCTGAAACAAGCCTTGCTTTTCTGATCTCAAGTCTGCATCACATGACTTACTGAGGAGAGAATAACAGGAAGGGCAAGGTTCCACCTAAGCTCAGCCGAGCCGCGCTGCATCAAACGTGCCGCGATACAGGAGGCCGAAAATAGAGCAGAACAAACAGAACTCCAGCCAGGAATAGAAAGATGCAAACAATGCCCATTTAGTGCTCGTGCAGGCAGCGTGAATGGCTTTTGTGCGGCGCTTATTATTGCAATCTCAGTGTAGCAATGATACGGAGCAAATCTCAGTAATTAACCTATGGTAATGACAAAAGCCAATTTATGGCTCTTAAAGATCAGATGTATCTGGGTTAATGTGAGGTCAATCTAATGCATGTGCAGGAATAGCAGTGCTGAAATTGAAGCGACCAGTTTGGCAGAGGTGTACTGGGACTACTGCCAGTGTAAGTGGTGCTGTCAAAGCAGGCCGCTCTAAATAGACAGCAATGCACAGGCTGCTGTCAAGCTGGAGTTAAAGCAATAACTGTACATGCAAACTGGTCTGTAGGCTGTGTGTAGGAGGAGGAAGATCACACTGGTTGTCCTTTTTAGAGGTAGACTGTGATTAAACTTAGTTCAGGCAGTTTTCTGAGTTTTCTGCTTACCTCTTTGGTGTGAATGTTTTTTCTGTCTTTCACAATTAAAGGAAGAGCTCAGGAAGCCCAGCAGTGTCCGCCACAATGGTTCTGCTAACCCACGGCAGCATCAGACTGTGCAGCCTCCCCTGCAGCTCGCCTGCTCTCAGGTAATTTCCTGAAAACCATTTTCCCTGAAAGTTCCAGAATGAATTAGCTCCTGGCATGTGATTCAGGTTAGAATCACAAAAACTGAAGCACAAATTTGTCTTCTGCCTCAACAATAGAAACGCTTAACCTGAAACGATCAGCAGACCATTCTAATGAGAAAAAAGAGAAGAAAAAAGACAAAAATGTCACATAACAACAAACCTAATGGTTGTGTTTTTTTCTTACGGACTACTTTTTTCCATGGAGGTTATGATTTAAGTACTGAGAACATTTAAAGCAATAAATATTTCAGATATGCTGCAGTCAACATCTATTAGGATTCCCAGCTGATCAACAAGAAAGACGCTAGAACGTGGCGGCAGATTCTTTTAAAAGATCTTCTGCTATATTGATTGCGCAACCTTTCTCTGGTAGGCTAAATAACAAGTGAATTTTCTGGTTTAAAAGCCCTGATGACCAGTCTGCAGGGTCCTGCCTCTGTAGCCAGATGTTTGGCCACAGCGACAGACGAAACATTAGCGATTCAGCCAGACTCCAAACAGAACCTACTGACAGATCACGGCTGGCGGAGAGTTATGCCGCATTTAAATAGCACCTTTGATATTAGATCAATACAGCAGATTAACAGTCCAGTCACTCATGGGCAGATGCTGTGGGGAGACAGCATGCTTTGACTGTGATACATTATGTGCCAGAACTAAACAAAGAAGTTATTTCAATTCCAATGGTTTTGTTACTTTTTTCCACAAAAGGTCAAGCGCTGTCAAAAATATCAGCATATTGACCTTTTTAAACATTCCAGAAACATTGGGATCATAGATTAAGCTTTCTTCAGCTCCGCCCGGCCAACGGAGGGTTAAAACTCATTCGCGGCAGAGTGACAGGGGGGGCGGGAACTCCTCACGCTCGTCATTCGCAGGTCATCGTACAGTTCATTTGATTTGGAACGTGGAGGAGGCGGGGACGGTTATTGGACAGGGCGGCGGGCCGGTCTGTCAGAACCAGACAGGTTGTGCTCGGCACCTGCATCGGTCCCATCGGTCGCGTTTCCAGCACCTAAAACCAGCTGAGCTCTGTTTTGGTCAGGACAAAGATAAACGACCTTCTGGGAGAAAGTTAAGTTGTGCAAACTTGAGCTCATCCACAGTTTAGTCCAGATGAGGCCTCGCCTACACGTCAGCTTAGAAGATTCGACATGAATTCACCGTTTACAGTATTAATGAATGAATAGACAACATGCAGACAGTCAAACTGCTAAATCTGCTTTCTGTTTGTAGGCATCATGTAAATAAAGGCTGGAGTTTAGCTGACATCATCTGCGGTTTGAACTGATAAGTACAAGTAAACATTGAAATGGATTATGGGACAACTAGGGGTTTATTTCGGATTTCATTTTGTTAAATAAAGGGACATCTGACACTGTGTATCCTCCCTTTTCCACCATCAAAGTTAAAGTTTCAGATGGTATCCTGAAATTCCCCCAGAAAATACTCACCAGCTACAATAGTGATCACATAAACGATCCATCGCTGTGAGCAGGACTTGAACCTGCGCGGGAAGATCCCATTGGATTTCAAGTCCAACGCCTTAACCACTCGGCCATCACAGCTGATACTGGTGGTGAGGTGGGGGGGGGGGGGGGGGCTGGGCCTCGCTGCTGAGGCAGCTCCTCCTGTGACCTGGAGTTGGAGAAGCGATGATGGAAAGGGATAGAGTGATGACATCATTGTCTTTTCCCTGAACCGGAGCAATGAAGAATTTACCCTTAACCCCCATATGTTCGTAGTCAAGGCGACAAGGGTCACTGGAGTCTATCCAATCTGTCTAGGGCCTCCCTGTCCATCACAAGAAGCACATTCACACTCCTCATATCCATGTTAGTGGGCTGTGGGAAACCCACACAAGCACACGGACAACAAACACGGGCCAGAGCTGGATTCCACCCCGGAGCCCTGGTGTGAGATCACCACCACCTGCATGAGCATGAAGCTGCAGCCATCACGCAGACGTCTGTGGTTTCTCTTCTTCTGCCACACAGAAAAGTGAAACAGCCCAGATGCTGTCCCTCACTTTTCCATCTAATGTTCTGCCACAGGAAGAAATAAATATTAAATATTAACGTGCTGTTGTGTATCGATTAAAAAAAAAAAGGTACCTGCCCCCATAATGGGCCGCTTGATATTTCTGAATAAAACAATGACAAACTCGTTATGAAAGGGCATTTTTTAAACATTCATGACACTGGAGTAGCTGGAACCTCTGATGGGCAATAAAGAGGATGCAGACGAGCATAATAGCCATTTATAGTTGTTCAACATGAAAGTTAAGCATGATAAACAATGTCTCTGGAGCTTTGGAGGCCCCTGACGATGAATGTAACAGTCCGATTGATTATGTTGATGATGGCAAAAGCGTCAGCTGAATGCTAACTATAGCGCGGCGGGCAGCTCTGACGGGAAAACACGTCCCGTAGAAAGATCTAAATCACAATAGTTGACAAGAAGATACGGATGGAAGGCAGGAAGGTTGGACCGGTCATGATCAGTGATGAGAACGTTTGTCATTCTTTGATTTCAGACGCAGAGTCGGCGACACTGATCCCTCCTTTGTCCAGCTGACTCATGGTTGGGGAATGGGAACTGTTGTGTGCTGTGGAAAGATTTCCCCATGAAAACAGAGAAGGACGTCAGGCCGCGTGAAGCGAAACAAAGGGAGCTTTTAATGGAGCCGGTTCAGTCAGAATCCACTGCTGGACATGAAGGGGCTCTGGTGTGATGGCGAGAAGCCACGGGGACTCTCCTCCCTTCGGGGGAGCACTGGGGCCGTAGCTGGCTGCCCACTGCGGGGGCCGGCAGGTCTTCTGAGGTGTCACCTCCACACAATGTGACAAACCCCTCTGGTATGACCGGTCTTCACACCCCCACCCATCCCCTTCCTTCTACGATCTTGGACAATTGAGTGAAGACCCCAGCCTGGGCGCCACCACAGGCAAGGACGGAGACTCCGACTCCGCCAGTCACGGCTTCTCGCTCCATCACTTCACACTTATGTTGCTCTGCTCGCTCTCCTTCCTCTCTCTTTTTCTCAGGCTTCGGGCTTCCTCTGCTCATTTTGTGTCTACAGGACTTTTACCAGGGTCTCGCCCAGACATACGCCACATGTCACCCCGCCTTCCATGGCCACGCTGCCTGGAGCCAGACGCCGTCTGAGGCTCGATCTGGAGAAACACTGTGACACGTTACCAACAACTCACCGTATTCTCTTGTACTGATGGAAGGAGAGGTTTATTTTCATCATTATGCATAAGATGCTTACATTTATATGACATTTTATTACATTGGCTTTTTATTTCTCGCAGCTTTAGATTAGTGATCTAAAAAAATGTACAGAAAGGTCATTGGGGAATCAAAACTACAGTGAATGTTGCTATTTTTGCTCAACTAGCAGGGTTCTATTTTATTTTTTTTATGTACCATGAACAAATATCTTTATCCGCACAACAAAAATAAATGTATATTGACGTACTGATTTTGCATCACTGATCATGAATTTGTCCTTTATGTCAGAGTAAAATGATAAAAATCAACTTTTTTGCAGTTGTTTTCCTGGACCACGTTGAAGGCAGCGCTAATATTGAGGAATGCAAAGGAAAGCAAAGTCCTCACGGACTAATCTTGTACTGAGCACAGCCATGATAATGATGATGGATTAGAAATACAGCAGTGTATTGGGATTACAGTGCTATTAACAGGCCGGGGGAGGGAGAATGAGGAGGCAGACTGGTATCAAGCTAATCAATCAAATGATCGGGACAAGCCCTTGTCTACTAGAAACAATTAGACCACTTTCTCCAGAATCAATAGCCCTGCATTCTGTTTAGATACCCACCGGTCACTCATTCAATAAAGCTTCTGTGGATTTTGAAAAGACTGCCTGTCGACGGGGGCCACTGGAGCCCCAGACTGGGAGCAAAATGCATCAAACGGGCTCCAGGAAGGCCTCATAAAAATTGCAAATCGAAAACAATATAATTTAATGTGGCAAAGGTTATTTTCCCACTTGTTTATTATCAAATGTCTCATGTGAAAGCGCTGCTGCGGAGGGGAAGGAAAGAAAAAATCCATTCTGTCTGGAGTGCTTGGGGAGGACCAGAGTGAGGTGTATTATATCTAAAGCGAAAAAAAACAAAATCAAGATGGAATCAGAAGGGTTCATAAAGTTGCTCTGAGAAATAGTGGCGCTGTAGTAGTGGCGTCTCCTGTTTCCAGCGCAGCTTCCATACATAATTAAAGCAGGAATTTGTATCTGTCTGCACTCTGTGGCCTCCTGATGAATTAATATCTGCTAGAAGTCCTACACAGCCATCAGATTAGCTCATTTATTTCTGTCAGCTGCTTGCTCCATCAGCTATTTGTAAATCAGAGAGGGTGTGTTGGTGGAATTGGGCGCATGTGTGTGTGTGTGTGTGTGTGTGTGTGCATGTGTGTGTGTTGCGGGACTTCTGGACGTGTGTTTATTATCATAAATGTCTTTTATGAATTAGTTCTGATTCAAGCGTCCAGGTTGGAGTGAGAGCCCGATGATGACTCTCTCTGGGAGGGATGTTGTGCTCCTGCAGGTTTATTAGCTGCTCATGCTTCCTTATGTGTCTGGAAATGTTAATAAATATTCAGCTAAAGCTAAATGTGTCCTGTGTCCATCCTGAGGTCACTATCTGATTGAACCACTAACAACAGCGCGGGTGTGCGATGCTTTCCTGATACCACCACGTGACGCAATCCGGGGAATCTGTGTTCGGAGGGACCTGAGGTGGCGCTTGCGTTACATGCACGGGAGGGAGCGGCGGGATAGGGAGGGGAACAAACAGGACGACTGCATTAACCTTTGGTCTGTTGGGGAGGGGAGGGCACAAGCAGGCCAGCCTGGTTGAAGGGACACCCCATAATCAGGCTCCTGTCAGCGCTGGTTCCTGGAGATTAATTCAGCTGGTTTCAATTCCAGTCGCCGCTCCAAGTAGCTGAAAAGCGAGGGTGCACATATTGTCCTGTTTAAAACACATGCATGGTTGGGGGGAGGCGGGGTCACGGGAGTAGCCGGCCCCTCTTGCAAACACAAATAACACGCATCAACAAGGAAGAAAATTCCAGCTCCGGCTGCTAGAAGAAGGAATCCAATCTGAGGCGCGCTGCATATATCCCACTCAAGAGACATAAATCTGCACTTTGACTTGAGACAGTAGGAGGGGCGGACTCTCCTCAGGCCTGCGCACCTGAGCGCCAGGCCTGGGTCGCCGCCGGCACCACTCGCAGCCGGAGCCTGGTTGTTTGGTCCGGAGGCTGAGGAGCCTTCGTCTGTGCCGGTTAATGAAGTGAGGAGGAAGCATGGCTAAGGAGCGGGTGATACAGGAGGACAGTGACAGAGACGTAGGGGCCTGCCGTTAGTTACCTGTAATAGCCCGTGATGACGATGTGCACCTCTGCGCTGCGTTGACAGATGTCGGGGTTCTTCTGATCATCCATTTTCTGCGGCGTGTCTGTAAAAGGTCCCATGGCATTGATAACACATTTGGCTCTGACATCAAATTCCTGCCCTATGAAAGAAAACAGCATCAATCACTAGGGGCTATTCATCTGTGGCTGGTGACAAGCCGGATTATTAATTTATCAGCGAACGCCCCCCTCTCTCCGTAATAGAGTGGCTCGAGTGTGTCCATGGGAGACTTCCCAGGATTGTAATTAATAGGAAACAGACATACCTAATTTCCCTCTTGCCTCTTTGTGTCATGGGGTAGCTCAGTGGCAGTGACTGAGGGAGCCTTTTGAAATGGTGGAAAGGGAAATGTTTGTTAATGTGGTGCTTGATGCCGGCCAGCTACAGTGTATAATGGGAACGCATATCAGAAAGATACCACAAGGATAGCAAATGATCTGTTGTGACAACACGATGAATGACAGGGTGTCCTCTTCTAATTTGACACAATGAAGGGAGAGGAAGGGCAGCAACGGAACAAACGGCCTTTTGATCTTGAATTTCAAGGAGGAAACAGGAATAAATAAAGCAGCGATGAGAAACAGTTTCCATTATCCCTGTGGTTTCTAAGCTCTCTCCGTGAGGCCCTCCTTTCACATTATTAAAAGGAGACATCTCTTCCAAGAGCTTACTTCCGTCTTTTAAAGACATCAGTGGGTGGTCATGTGTTGAGATCCTCAAATCTGGGTTATTCATGAAATGTTTCAGAATACCATCTTTTACCCTTAACTGCTTTATTCTTCCAAAGCCATCCCTGTGCATGACATTTAAAAGGTAAGTAAGGCCATTTGGAGTACGCTAATTCCGTCTTATGTTCCTTTCTACAAGATCTGAAGCGGCCCTCTACACCATAAAATGCTTATAAAATATTAAAAGCCCCTGAATTAGATGTGCGATGACTATGTGCAAACTAGCAATGAGTGCTGGGGGGGCCCCCGTCGTATGAGCCGGAGAGAGGTATACAGCGCGGCAGGCAGGGAGGCAGCAGCTTTTGTTGGATTTACCTGCGCTCGCATCCTCGCTGCGTGCTCCACAGACCCTCTCCTTCCCCATCCGAGGGTCTGCCCCCTTTACTAGGTGCACCGCTTCAGTGTAATTGGCTATGGCAGCCCCATACCTGGCAGCAGTGCGGGTGATGGCGAGGTTCATTCGAGCATCGTCGTGTTGTCCTGCAGCGGGGGGACAGGACCAGAGCAGGGGGATGTGAGTCACCCCGAGCCTGTGACTGGTGGTATGGAAGTGTGTCGGAACCGATATGTCACATCTGTCCCTGTCACTTTGCATCAGTGCGATGGCTGCTCTGGCCGCACAAGGAGCACACTTAAAGCCGCAGCGGCCCTTTGGCCTGAGTGTGGGCCCCCTGAACGCCCCTCCTCTCCTCCCTCTCCTGCACCAGGCTGGAGAAAAAGGCAGGGCAGCAGGGACGGCAGAGACTTAAGACAAATCTAGGGTGCCAAGGTGGGAGATGCTAGCGTCACATTCACTAGATGCTCCATTGAAAGCTACTCAGCTCATCAATACATTTAATTTTATACATTTGAAATAAATGAAAGGAATTCCTTCCGGATCATCAGTATTTTTTCTGTCTTCTGAAGATTCCCAGGCAGAATCCAAACAGAGAAATCTAATATCAAGATTTATGGATTAATCCCTCTTCAGTTGTAAAGTACCAGAGATCTATATCCAGAGTCACAAGGTCACAAGTTTTGTAATTTAAATGAAAGGGTCTAAAAGGTGACAAATGAACAAAGCCCCATTTCATTAGGAAGTGATTCTTATGTACATCATCGAAGATTTATTGCTGGACAATCCCTTGGTTCAAAAGTAAAGAGAGAGTAGCGATGATTAATCACTTTTAATGTTGGTGTCCCGAATGACTTTCTTTCTATTTGTTATTGTCGAGGAAATTCAAGCCCCCATTGTTGGCCGGGGAAAATGTTGCTCCTTCGCAGGAATGAGCGGGGCCCTTTGTGCCCTGATTTATTTTATGTTTGAGCGACTTGAGGCTAGCTAGCTGGTGGGCTCTGCTTAATGCTACGACATGCTGGAAGCCATTCCCTAACCACGGCAAATAAATAAATAAACTGAAGGAAAGTAAGTAAAAGAAAAAAACAACAGATTTAAAGGCCACATTTTAGAATGAATTACATACAAGAGTATGCACCCTGCCATGATGTATTAGGAAGACCATGGAATCCACTTCTTCATCTCTGTAGGGTGAATGTGACCATTATAGTATGTCGTTAGTAAATACATGCCACCGGTGGTGTGTGGGTGCGCACGCGTGCGTGCACGGGCACAGACATAAGCAGCCCGGACATGAGCGGGGCTCAGCACCGGTAGGCAGTGTCTGATCCTTGGTGATTGCTGAGTTTCCTGATGACCCCTGACCCCGTGATTCACAGCTCTGTGTTCGGAGCCTGTCACCGACTGGCACCAGGCAAAGAACGGCAGGATTAATACTACATTAAATGTCAGGAATTCAAGGATTAGTCGCATCGCGGCGTCGGGATTTATGAATGAGCGGCGAACGCGCGGCTGTAACAACCTGACGTGCTGATGAAGGTAACAATAATGAGGATGATAATTATCATCAGCAATTAAAAAGGCAAAATGGCCACGTGACATGGCGCCGCTAAATGAGCATCAAAAGCTCCCTGGAGGAACGGGAGCGCTCCCTGCCCCCCTCCCCCTCCTCCTCGTCCCCCCATCCTCCCACCCCACCCCTACCTCCGCTCAGCACACACCAGCTTCCTGGAGGTACAAAACTCAGTGGAGTGAGAGGAAGTCTGCGGCTGGACAAAATGCTGCAAAATGACAGAGACAATAATGACAATTTCATGTCTCCCAGTCATGGAGCCGGAGATGCTTGACTGGGCTGACTTGTCCAATTAAATTGTTACAGGTACGTTTGAGGATGATTATCCTGCATGCTTTTGCCAATTACTCCTCTAGCACAAAGGAGGTGGGCACCAGCGGGAAATCAAGTATATATGAGAACACACACACACACACACACACACACACACACACAACACACACACACACACACACACACACACACACACACAGACACACACACACCAAAAAAATGCAAGGAAATAAGATCTTGAACAGGACGGTCCACAGAACATCCTGCTGCGTGTTTATCAGGTCCTTTCATCCGTCTGGAGTTTGTCGTTTGTTTGTCATTCCGTACTAAATTTAATGTTTGCAAAGAGGATGTTTTCTGAGGCTAAACAACGTCTACATGCTAAAACTATCTGACCATGATGGCTTGAAAAATCCTGAGGAGATGAACCCGAGCAGTCAAAGCCTGATCCCCAGTAAAGAAGGTCAGGAGAGAAAATGTCACTGCTATAATGTACCCGGCTGTGTGTGGGGAGAAAGGCTGGAAAAGGCAGCTTGGGGGGAAATTAAATGCATGTAAGCAGTCTTGTATTTATAATTTCATTATTATTTTTTTCCTTTCTGATGTTTGGCTAGAATTATATTATCATAAACTCTTCTGTAGTCTTAATATTTCTGTATTTCCTGTCTGGCTTTTTTAGAGGCATAAAGGAAACTCATATTATGGAATTGTAAAAATATAAATAGCTCATAAAAATAAAAAAACAAGCCTGCATTTCTACTTACTTCTGCTAAATGAATAAGGTTGACAGATCACTGCTCAGATAGTGGCCGTATTCCCTCCGAAGTACGTTGCCTTTTTGCAGTGCATGGGAATCCACGTATCCTCAAATGCTAAATGAAGGCTGACAGATAGCCTAGAGAAACAAAGTTGGGAGTTTGCAGCTACAAGGAAGACCTTGAGTGAACAGGACATGCTATGTACACCCTGGCTAACAATCAACATATGCTTTGTTTTTCTGGTGCCAACACGAGGCACATATAGCCCGGAGAGAGACGGATCCTGGGACCGGTTGGAACGCAATGCCCATTGGCTATTTTCTGTTTTAAACAAATGCTCTTTCTAATTCCTTTACGCTTGTGTAGTCAGCAATTACATGACTGTGTGAGACACAAGATGTTTCATGAAGAACTAGTGACTCTAATATTACAAGCAGAACTTAAAATATTCAGTGTTTTTGTACATTTTTTTCTCTAAGAAGTGTTTTACAGCGTCATACTTAATACCTGTTGTACTAAAAGTCACTGGTTGTTCATGTAAGACAAGTTTGGCAATTACAGGAACCAGATAAGAGAGCAGCTTCAGAGTACGACAATTTTCCGCCACCGGAATCCCCAGCTGTGATAATGCACTGTAATTTTTAACACTTTTAAAAATGAGCTGTAACTCACACACTTTTACAGTGATTACTTTACGGAACACTATATGTTGTTCGACCATTACAAGCAACTAGCATGGGAGGATGTGAGAATCAGCGCACCTGAGGACCCGTAAACGTCTGTGCCAATCCCACCCCCACCTTCCCTCCCTCTGACGGGTTCTGCAGCGCCGATGGACGTTCTTTCACGGCCGACCCGAACTCTGCTTTGACTGATGATCGACGGGTCAGATGTGAGGGGAAGAGGGGGTCGCGGCGCTGAGATGAGTGAAGACAGAGCCGTGCAATAAGAGCAAAATCAGGAAATCTGCTCTCACCCCTCAGTAATGAGCCACACCTGTACACTGCTTTAAATACCAGAGAGAAGCTGTAAATGTCAGGTGCAATTAAAGCTTATGATTCAAGGCTGCACAAATCAAATCAAGGCCCCTGAGTTCACCCCAGTCTCAGGGAGGAAAAGTGAGTCGGTGCAGGGATGGTGGGGACCCTTCTGCCTCACTCTGAGACGGGCCTCTCAACCCAAAGGTGACTGTAAAGTTTCCCGTCACTCTCCTCAACTTTGTGTATTCTCTGCTTCTTCTTTTTTTTAAAATTAGATAAAAATGAGGAATTTCTCAGGTGTGGTCAGAAGCTGCGTGTGGTGCTCAACCTATCAGGCTAAATATGAGCTCAACTGCCTGCAAAAGCCGAGAGTCTTCATTCACTTCTTGGAAACTACCGACAATTATGGCAACCAGGCCAAGTCTTTTATAACTTAATAGATTTAACCTATATGCCATTGATGCTAGGTCAAAGGTCAAAGGTCAGTGCAAAGTGAGAGGAACGAACAAGATCTCAGCAGACCAGGAAGAGGAATTTCTAAACGCTAATTGGTTCTCATTTGCTTGGCTTAATAAAGACATTAAACATAATCCATGCGCATTTTTACAGCAGCAGTACCCCAACACTGTCATTGCTCAAAACGAGGCATTTAATTTCTCTTGTACGTTATTTTCTTTGACTGTAGTTTCCTGCCCCACAAAGTTTTTATTTAATTTGCCCTCTGTTTCATCCGCGACATGTTCGGGCTACATTTTCCTGCCGGGCTGCTGACGAGGCAGTCGCTTCAATCACGCTAATTGGTCTTTCCGGCGGCTCACCTCCAGGACCCCGGTATGTTCGTACAGATAGCAAAATAAGACTAGCTCCAAAAAACACAAGCTGGGAATAATGAGATTCTTCCTATGCGGCAGAAATGTAAAGGAAAACGGTGACATTTCAGTTTGAACTGGGGTGACTCTTCTCCCACATCCCCCAGATGAAGGCAGACATGTAAGCTTCATTCTACCTATTACTGAGATCATTTGGAAGAATTAATCCACAATTTGATCCCAGCACAGACCTGCAGAGTTGTAAGATTCCTCCAAACAACTTTAGAAGATTTCAGGCAGGCAGTCAGTCAGTCAAGCCCAGCGTGTCAGTACTTCCAGTGAATGAAAAATGAACACGGGGGGTAAATAAAGCAATATGACCAGAGGGACCAGGAATTCTGCGGATAAGTGTCAGCTGCGGAGAAAAAATGAAGCATTTACCTGTTTGTAATCCAATTTCATGATGGCTTTCTGTAGATATCGGACTCCTCCGTGAATGAGCCGGCTGCTCCGGCTGCTGGCGTCTGATGAGAAATCGTCTCCGTGCACGGGGACACTTTTGAGATCTGACAATGGGAGCCAAGGAAACGCATCAACATTTGGATACTTATTGTCCCAAATCTTTCAGGGGATCGGAATACATTTCACATATGCACAACTTTCCACTGTAATATTCATGACGGGAGCCGTATTGTGAGGCCATGCATATTCCATTGGTTAAAAACACCAATCATTTCCACAAGTCTGACAGCAGGAATGTCTGAGGAGAACCGTGCGTTCTCACAGCAGTCCCAGCGAAATCAGTCTCAGAACAGCGTTTTTACGTATCATCTTTTCTATACAGTATTCGAGGGACACCCTGCAGCTCCCGTGTCTGTTGAAACCTTCTTTTCTGTCCTCGATGGCCTGTAAATCCCAGTCTTCAAAAGAATAATGGAGGATTAGAATAAAGGGTGTTTAACTCCACCACCAACACAAGAGTAAATAAAGATGTGACATACAATTAAGAAGCCCCCGACCAGCAGCAGATAGCTGATTTTGCCATGGTAACCACAAGAGGAAGCTCCCTCTGACTGGGACAGAACAAAGGAGTTACCAGTTTGTTCTTTTCTTTTTTTTTGCACTGGAGCCCACAGACGTAAATCCTACTCGTCCAAGCACGCTGCAGAACTCACAGCAAACACCCGAAGCATCGTCCAGGACCGAGGCAGACCGAGACAGAAGGCCTGCAAAACCATGCCAACCACAACAAGGGGAGCGTTGTCTGAGGAGGAGAATGGTTATTTATGGCTGCAGCCTGTGCTGTACAAGTATATTCCATATAAAAATCTTATGAATTATAATATAAATACTTTTGTCTCGTAATGGTCACCAAATCCAACAACATCTGAGGTTAAAGTTCAGCCTAATAATATATAATATAACAGTTTCGGGACACTGAGTGGTTGAATTTCTTAGTTAAGAATCCTGAAACCACTGGATTCACACAGAGCACCAAAGGACTGGTGGCACTTCCTCCATCACTGAGCCGTCTACACTCCCACGACACCTCTCCAAAGCAAACGCCTGATCTCCTCTGGACTGGAGTCCAACCTGGCTGATGATGTTTACCTGTGTAGAAGCTTCTGCACGCAACGGAGGCACGCAGCATCCACGCAATAGAAGCCCAGTCATCCATTTCATTGTCATGTGACTCCAGGGGACAGTGCACATTAATAAATGACTTTCATTATTATGCATATGTCTTTATATTCCTAGTGATGGATTTAGGTAAAACATAAGCCATGCATTTTCAGTGACAGAGCTGTCAGGCACCATCAAGCAATAAAAACAATACATCAAGTGCTTATTCATATTCCCCTCTGTGTAACGTTTCAAAATGTTGTCTGTATAGAGTAATGACACAACCTGCCTGTGGCGTGCAGACAGACAGCACGGACACATGCTAACAAGCAAACCTGAGTAATTACGGGACGTGCGCTAAGTATTAGCAAACTAGATTTAGACAATGACGAACCTCGTCTAATTTGTTGGAAACGAATATTTTAAAACCTCATTTATTGTTTTAATATAATCTCAGTCTGTTTCTTAATGTATCAGGATGCGTCGCAGTCAATCTGGGTTCATTTACATTTCCTCTACTCTTCAATATCCGATAAAATAGCCAATAATGAACAATTATTGTGTTTGCTCAAGCTCACATTTAAAAAGCTGTTTTTATTTTCATTTTATGCTGCTCTGCAGAACTCAGAGGGGCCGTATTGTGCACTGCAGTTATTCCACAGCTCATTACTTTGCCGTTTCTACACCACATCCTCAGTCCTGCGAAAGAAAGTAAATAAAACCAGTGTCTAAACACTAGTTTGTGTTAAAATCCTTTGGGTTGTTTTCCATTTTCTGCTTCTTTGAATTGATAAATGTTGTGCTTCTCCCACACTACATTTATTTAATGAAGCCGAGCCCGCCAGCCAGCTCAGCTGCACCTTTGCACGCCCCTTCCACATCTACATACCCTCATAATATGGTGGTCTAGTTAAACCGAAAACGTTTCCCATAATTCTCTCTGCCCGCCCGAGCCGAGGCGTCCCCGTGTAGATACCTTCCCGAAGTCTTAATGCCCGTCTGCACGTCAGAGCCGATGCACCATAAAATAACTGTTTTTAACTCTTAAAATGACTTCAGTTACTAGGCAGATTATTTAATGTTTTACTCTAAGATTGAAAATCTTACCCCAGTTATATTTCAAATGCTTTTTTTATACAACAGCAAAGAATGTTCAGGGTTTTTCATAGCCCTCATTTCTTTATTGTATTTTTTTCTTTCTGCCTTTGAACACGGGGCATCGCACCATCTTAAATTGGACGGGTAAAGTAACAGGAACTTAATATTAAGACTATTTCATATGCAACTTGAATTTGTTTGGGTTCGTTGACAGTTTCAACTGGTTTTCCAGCCTGTCTGTGTCCTTAAGCCACACTCGGAGCGTTGTGCCGGGCTAAACTGAAGCCACGGGGGGAGAAAAAGCATCCAACAACCTATCCAGCTGCTTAGAGGAGAAATCCTCGCAGCTTAGACAAAGCTGTGCCCAATTCCCTCGCCATCCATTCTGAGACACTTTAGTGTGGCCGAAATGGAATCACAGAAAATTGCCACGGAAAGAAAAATCTTCCGCAGTGCACCCGTTATCGTCACGTAATCTCGGCAAGCGGGGTCGTGTCTCCGGAAGCTGCTGAATCTACTCAATCAAACAACTCGCATAAGAAATAAAGTGCATGTAGCGTTATTTGTCATGGGGAGGAGATCATTGGGTAATTTTCTTTTTAGGCAAAAGTCTGATCCATTTTACCAGTGACCTTTTTTAATGCCCAGTAGGCCTTCAGGCCTGCATCCATAACTATTACAAAAAGATCCACTTTGTGCTGTTTACAGTCCCCCAGCCTCTTTATATATATATAATTCTGTTAAAATAATCAGAGACTGACAAAAGATGTAAATGTTGGTCTGATTTGTACTCTGGTACAATCCAGCCAGCAATTGATTGTAGCAGGAGGGACACCTGCAGCTTCAGAATACATTTTCACTTTCAGGGGGAAGGGAAAAAAAAACAGCATCACAAGGAAATATTACCCCGGCGCATGAATATGCAGGGACTTGATACCAGCAGTGTCATTACTAATGTTGCTGCCAATTACAGAGCATGTCATGACACTGTGATTCATGAATATTCATGGCTGACTGATATAGACAGGAGCACTATGCAGAGGCCTCCATCCCATTTTACTGTCTCATTGTGAATGGTGAACAGGTACCTCCATCATGCCAAGGAGGCGCCTTCCAGCTGCAAGACAAGCTGTTCCATAAGGCATTGCTAGTTAACAGTGTGTTATATAAAGGTGTATAAAAGTGATGAAGTGCTCGCTGGCTCTAAAGAGCAGGCATTAAAGCATATTAAGTAGACATTTAAGCTTGTGAGGAGGGAATCTGGAAATGGAAAGAAGACACTGAGCAAAGGGATGCCTGCAGGGGCAGAATGTTCAATTCTCAGAAAGTTTGATACCTGCCGCTGCTCTGAGGTGAAACGGGTTTTGCTCAGGCGACTGGAGAATTTAGCGAACGCTCGTCGACAAAGTCCTGAAAAATGGCAGAACTGTGATCTTGAATCAGTTCACTCTCTCGGGGTAGAAGAGAAGCAGACTAATCAGTGATTATGATTTAGCTTAATATCTGCTAAGGTTCTGCACATCTACAGCAAACATGTGCTACAAGATGGCTACATCATCTGTTTGCCTGTTATAAAGCCAGTCCTGGTATTTAGCTGCACGTAGAGATGAGGAGAGGCCAGACTGTGCACAGATGTATATCTGGTCAAGTAAATGCAGTTTTTAGACATGTGCAAGTAGTTTGTAACAGAAAAAGCATCACATTTAAGTATAATTATTAAAAACACATTCAATATGAAGAAATAGTTATTCCAACTACTTCCTAGTGGGGGGAAGCCTATCTATGAGAGGCGGGGCACATCCTGGACAAGCGCATCCATATATAACAAACTCCATCTGCAGTCACATCAAGGGTCAGTTTAGAATCCGTCTTTGGACAGTGGGTTGAAGCTCAAGAACCATATCAGACACAGGAGGAGATGCATATGTGGAAAAATGCCTAAATATTAAATACTAGATAACACACCGACATATTCTACACCTAA
This sequence comes from Takifugu flavidus, assembly GCF_003711565.1. Taxonomy (NCBI): domain Eukaryota; kingdom Metazoa; phylum Chordata; class Actinopteri; order Tetraodontiformes; family Tetraodontidae; genus Takifugu; species Takifugu flavidus. The sequence continues at coordinate 8,596,325 of NC_079520.1, read as the reverse complement.
AGGCACCGATGCTACAATCCACAGAAATGTATCAGCAATATGAGGTCATCACTACATGAGAAGCGTTCAACTCTGGAGTGATCTTTGAATTTACTCATCATGTTCATTTGAATCTGAATTAAATGCTGTTTATATTTTGTTCAGATTCATGTAAAAAAAACGTTGACGTTCCGGCGAACTTTTTCCCAGCGCTCAAATCAGGGTTGCTGTTGAATTACTTGTGGTTCAGGTCACAACAGCATAGAAGAGAGTTATAGAGCCACATGTCGGGGGATGGGGGTGGGGGGGTGGGGGGGGGAGTTATTATTTGAGACCGTAATCCTTTCCAGTAGCTGCAACAACCATTCAATCACTGTTGAGCCAGATTAGAGGAGCGGCGACCACTGTTCACGTTCCTGCTCTCATTGGGTCCCCTCTGGGGTCTGACTGGGACTCACACACCTGCATTTACAGAGGAATTACAAACGGAGCCGGTGCTGTTGGCTAGGCATTGGGACGGTGCCAGTGCATGCATCCTCAATTTCTGTCCACACGAAAAAAAACCAAAAAACGGTGGTTTAAAAGGATTCACTTTCACATCACTGTCAATTAAAGGGGCCAAATGGGAAGTTAATTACTCTTCAGTAAATGGTCAATTAAGATGCTAATTATGTTTTCAATCCAAATTCTAGTTGGTAAATTATTATCAGAAAATCACACAGCGTCCTGACATGCCTTTACTAGTCTGAATCTTGCCACCATTATGAAACCATGTTCAATAATGTCTTCAGCAGCGACACTAACTGAATCCTTTTGGTGTTTGAGGTGTTTGTGTGCTTTGATATCTCACTTGAAAATGCCTGGGCGTGACCACACGGCCTTGATGGGGTTACAGGTTAATTACCGAGGTTAATTGAGAGAAACAGACTGGCTGGTGTGCGGCTGGTGAACAATAGTGTCCTCTAGAGGTGAGCGTAACCACCATATACAGTTTGTTTATCACGCCACTCCTTTATCTGGATGTTCGGCAATATAGAGCAGCCAAAAGCGCCTTTCCCTGCACAAGTGCGTGTGGGCGTGCATGTGTTCGCGTTCCCATCTATGCATGAAGACAAAAAAGTAGTAAGATAAAACTCTTTGCTACCATATGCTGCTGTAAGATTGTGCTGAGATCAGTTACCCCGCCGCTGCAGAACAATAAGTCCAAAATATTATTTCGGCCACTGCGTCAGCTTCAGCGTTCTCTGCGTCACCCTCCATTCTGCCTGCTCCTATCACGTTTCCCTCTCAGGGGACTAAATCGCCTTCCCTTCTTGACAACTGGCTGGAGGCCGACTAATTACCCCCCACCCACCCTGCTCCAGAGGCTCCCACATACGGAAATTCGCGGCCCACCCCGCGCACCCAAACCCATCTGAGGTCTAAATTTGGAACACAATTGAAATACAGGAATCCTGTCGTAAGAATAATCCCGACCCCCGCCTCATTAGGCCCATTTCACACGAGCCCAGTGAGTCAGATGTATCAGTCCGACCGAGGCGCAACTGATCGTGCCAGTGCGCGCTCGTGTCATCAACCACAACGGGATTAACGCACCTGATATTAGTCTGCAGAGCTGTTTCTGTTTGATATCTGCTGTAATGCTGAGTTCACCATCACATATTCTGCAGTCATTGTCTTACTTCCGTCGTGCGTAAAAAAAGAACACAAAGACCAAAGTTGATTACGTTATATCACCATCGGCTCAGGGTTTTAATGAGCAGAAACTTCGCACATATGTGAAATTACACGGAAAATAAGATGAATTAAAAACTCCAAACAAGAGCTGACTCGAATTCTCTGAGTACATGAAGTGAGCGCGGAGCGAGTGTTGCGCTGCACTCCATCTCTGCTCCAATCCATGTGGGAAACAACACAGACCACATACCACAAGACAAACGCAGGCTACTCACCAGAAAAAAATGAGGCTGGAGAATGTTCCCAAGCGGATTGGTCGTCGCCGGTGTCGACGCCGATGACGTCGTGCCGCGAAGCACGTGGGCCACGGTAGCCGGAGCTCACATAAACAAAGCCACATTGGCCAGTCTGGGTAGTCGAAGCTCGCGTCGCTGTCAGTGCACAGAGTTACGCGGTTTGCCTGCCTGGCATTGTTGGGTACCGGCGCTCATGGTTTGGAGCTTTTACCGAAATTGATGACCCCCCACTGCATGCTTATTGCATGGATTGAAAGTCACGATCCTGATGTGATAAAGGTACGATTGCTCCTTTTCTTTATTTATGACGCGCAATCTCGCCGTGTGCCTTTGCGCTTTTGAGCCTTCTCTTCTTGTTTTATTTTTGATTACGTGGTTTTATCTAGAGCAGAACGTTAGTGAGACCAGGCAGATCTGTGCGCGCTGCGGGTCTTTAAAGGATAGTTGGCTCTGATTTCCAGACAAGTTGCCGTCTCCGCAAAGTTGGACACGGGGTAAAGATCCAACACCTTCAATAATAGAGAAACACTAATAGTGTTTTCTTTCTATATTCTAATTTATTTTGAGAATTTCTTCAAAGCGTCCAAACAAGGCGTGGGGTTTGTTTTAATGACCGTGCAGTTTCAATGTCTTCCGAGAGATGACTTTAATTTCAGATTTATAGTAAATGTCACAGTGGTGTGTTTTATAGGGGAAGATCCAGAAAAGAGGCGCATTCTTGAATCCTGACACCCTAACAACTGCTGGCAATACCCGATTCAAGTGTCACCGAAAAACTGTCAGAAGACTTGAGGTAGGATTTCAAAAAAAATATTAACAAACGCAAAACTGTTAGTGGATTCCACATCGCTTTAGTATAAAGCTAAACATTTCTTAAAACACATCTCAGAGCACATCCACGCCGTGTGCGCATCACAATTCAAACTTTTCTCCTCGCCGTGTGAACATTTATTGAAGCAATTCTGCTGTTTTCCAGCCATGCCCTGCGTTCAGGCTCAGTATGGATCATCACCTCAAGGAGCTAGTCCTGCTTCCCAGAGCTACAGCTACCACACCGCGGGAGAGTACAGCTGCGACTTCCTAACCCCCGAGTTTGTTAAGTTTAGCATGGACTTGACCAACACTGAGATCACAGCCACGACTTCTCTCCCGAGTTTCAGCACATTCATGGACAACTATAACACCGGTTACGACGTCAAACCGCCCTGTCTCTATCAGGTGCCGCATTCTGGAGAGCAGTCCTCGATCAAGGTGGAGGACGTCCAGATGCACAGCTACCATCAGCAGGGTCACCTGCCTCCCCAGTCGGAAGAAATGATGGCTCACTCTGGGCCTATGTACTTCAAACCCTCCTCGCCTCATGCCCCGAGCACGCCAAACTTCCAGGTTCAGCCTAATCACATGTGGGAGGACCCTGGCTCTCTCCACACTTTCCATCAAAACTATGTGGCGGCCACGTCTCACATGATGGACCAGCGAAAGAATCCGGTATCGCGGCTTTCGCTCTTCTCCTTCAAGCAGTCCCCGCCCGGCACTCCCGTTTCCAGCTGTCAGATGCGGTTCGACGGGCCGCTGCACGTCTCCATGAACCACGACAACCCCGGCGTGCACCGCGGCCTGGACGGTCAGAGCTTTGCGGTGCCCAGCGCCATCCGGAAGCAGGCTGGTCTGGCCTTCCCTCACTCCCTGCAGCTCGGACACGGGCACCAGCTGGTGGACAGCCAAGTGCCATCGCCCCCGTCCCGAGGATCTCCGTCTAACGAGGGCGTGTGCGCGGTATGTGGAGACAACGCAGCCTGCCAGCATTATGGAGTGAGAACCTGCGAGGGCTGCAAAGGATTTTTCAAGGTGGGCTGAGATGACAGCAGCCATGAAAGAGCTGTACTGTTAGGAGAGATGTTTGACTTATTACACCTACCGCGTATTGTATTATTACACCTACCGCGGATTTAGGAATTGAATAAAAAGACTCATTTGAGAAAATTTGATTCCCTCTGCGGACTGCTCGGAACATTGCTGCTACACACCCCCAGCAACCACGAATAAGTCTACCTGACGGAAACAATTACAAACATACTGCTGATCTTTAATGCAATATCTGAATATTTGCTGCCTATAATTATGCAGAATAGCGTCACGACAAAATATTTTCCACCACTTGTTTAGAAATCTTTGGGCCAGCGTTGACAGTGGTTCTTTTTTTTTGCAGCGCACCGTCCAGAAAAACGCAAAATACGTCTGTTTAGCAAATAAAAACTGTCCTGTTGACAAACGCAGAAGAAACCGCTGCCAGTTCTGCCGCTTCCAGAAGTGCCTTGTTGTCGGAATGGTGAGAGAAGGTAAGCCTTCAATTCATTTGGATCATTTATATTTCAGCCACATGACGGCAGAGCGCCTGTCACTGAAGCCATAATTCATATTACGCACCACCAGTTGGATGTATATGAATGATTTATTTTGAACTTTTTTTCTAAATCGAGTTGTCCGAACGGATAGTCTCAAAGGTCGGAGAGGACGCCTCCCATCCAAACCCAAAAGTCCCCAGGAGCCTTCTCCACCCTCGCCGCCGGTGAGCCTCATAAGCGCGCTCGTCAGGGCCCATGTGGACTCCAATCCATCCATGTCTGCCTTGGACTACTCCAGAGTAAGCGCAAGATAAAACACACGCGCGCACACACGGAGAAGAAAAGAAAGAAATTTGTTTCATTCCGTTTGAAAACAGGATTGATGGCCCTTTTAATTGAACCCGTCTTTCAGCGAACTATTTAATGTCATGAAAGTTTTCCCAAATGTCTCATTGGATTCGCGGCGTCGCGGGCGTTTAATGTCGCACATTTCTCATAAGTAAATTAAGTTGAAATAGAGAACTTGATAAAAAAAAAAAAAGAAGACGTGGTTTTAATAGAAAAAGAAGGAGCCTTTCCGTCTTAGAAAAAAATGCTAGGAACATTTGCAATTTCACGGATTATATATTTTAAAGGACCTCATTAAGACGCCGTTTAAATGAAATTCCAGTTCCAGGCTAGCCCTGACTACCAAATGGCTGGAGACAACACTCAACACATCCAGCAGTTCTACGACCTGCTGACGGGCTCCATGGAGATCATCCGGGGCTGGGCGGAGAAGATTCCCGGCTTCTCTGACCTGCCGAAGCAGGACCAGGATCTGCTCTTTGAATCGGCCTTCCTGGAGGTTTTCGTGCTGCGGCTCTCGTACAGGTGAGCCAGACGATGATTAAACAAAACTATCAAGTGGTTGCGTAATTATAATCTCAGCCCTTCAAGCTTCATTGCTCAGAGTTTTATTAGCTGCCGAATAATAATAATAAAGCCGTTTAACTGCTGAGCCTAATTAACGACGTTTTCTCTTTAATTGCAGGTCCAACCCGATAGAAGGCAAACTTATTTTTTGTAATGGAGTGGTGTTGCACAGGCTACAGTGCGTGCGCGGGTTTGGCGAGTGGGTGGACGCGATCGTGGAGTTTTCGTCCAGTCTGCAGAGCATGAGCATCGACATCTCAGCCTTCTCCTGCATCGCAGCCCTGGCCATGGTAACAGGTGCGTAAAATCATCCGCAAACATAGGATTTAAAGGGGGATTCAATTCATTTCATGCGTTTCTGTTTCAATTGCAGAGCGACACGGGCTGAAGGAGCCCAAGAGAGTCGAGGATCTCCAAAACAAGATCGTCAACTGCCTCAAAGATCAAGTGACATTCAATGGCGGCGGATTGAATCGTCCCAACTACCTGTCAAAACTCTTGGGAAAGCTCCCTGAACTGCGCACACTATGTACTCAAGGTCTGCAGCGTATCTTTTACCTAAAACTAGAAGATCTAGTCCCTCCGCCAGCAATAATTGACAAACTGTTCCTCGACACCCTTCCCTTCTGAGTCCGGCTCGGCGGGAGAGACCTGCGACGAACTTCCAAAAAAAGACTGTTTTGAGTCCGACTTTGGCAGATTTTTCCTTTTTTAAAAACAAAAACAAAACAATATCCGAACATTTACAAGCGCCGGTAGGCCAATAAACCCCCCCCCCCCCCTTAAATAATGAAAGAAGGAAGAAAAATAACAAGAACTGAAAGTTCGATCATTTAAGTCATTCGGCCAAACGAGTCGAAGGGCTCAGCTAAGGAAGTGAACCTGTCCCCACTGTTTATTTAACATTACTGACCACGGTTCTGCATACTCAGATGTAATAAATTCCATTTATATATAGATATATGAGAACACAAAGGAGCGCGCGCACACACTTACACTGTACATTATTATAGATAATGATGGGTTTATAACGTGTAAAAAGTTTGTTACAATGAGAAGATTTAATTTTCCTTTCCTTTCTTTTCTGATTCGTGCCTCTGTGTTTCTGACAGGATCCCCCCCAAAGTCTCCAGAAAAGATTACGCATGTTCTGGGTTCAGTTCCTTTCTTCTCTTTTCTTTTATAGGCACTTGCTGAGGTGATGTCTATATATGATATATACCGGACACTATGTAGTCTGCTAGATTTGATACAGATTCGTAGTTAAGGCACTCCTTTTATGTATGACGCATATGTGGAAAAATATCTCACGTGTATAAAAAAAAAATAATGAGGGACCCATGGTGTTTGTAAAACTGTCAGACATTCCTTGTTTGTATGTGCTGTAAGTATTGTTGCTGTTCAATATAAACGTTTCTATATATTTATTATTTCTATTGCCGAGAGCTACACTAAGCATGGTGCAATTTAAACGATCTCCAACCACCCAAGTTTCTGCTGAGCCCGTTGTCTATGTTCCATGTCCTCGAAACGGCTGCAGGTAGTTTTGGGTTAACGCGTCCGGAACTGGGAAAGTGCCAGTATCCCGGGTGGGCGACGCAGGCCCACGTCTTTGACATCACGCTGTGCTTCTACCACAACTTCTGTAACGCATTTTGGTGCCGAATTCAAACACTTTAGAGAGAAAGAATTATTTAATGTTTACAAATAAAACGTACAAATCTATTCTTTTCTAGGTAATTTTTCTTAAATCAATCGGTCTTTTTAATCACATCCGTCTGATTGGTGCATGGCAAATTCAAACTTACCTTAATTAGTCTTTAGTTTCAAAAATGTTTTAATATATATAGAGATTTTTTTTTCCAAATACCGCCATCAGTCATGTGATTTTCCCAAACTTTCTAATTTTGGAAAATTAAACCCGGGCCACCAGTAAAAAAGTAAAAACCGTCGTAATAACATCAGGCCTAATGCCTGCTTTATTTAGTGGTTATAGTGTTGTGATATAAACATACACCGTACACAAGGATCATTTCCATAATCAGAACTTTACTTCAGGTGAAATTCCTGAAACGCCCTCACACTCCCCCCGACACGTCTCGTTATATTTCTAACATTTAATATGTAAAAATAGATGTGACAGTTTCGGTCTTGATTCATTTCATTTGGTCTATTTTGAAATCCCGGAATTAACTCGACGATTGATTAAATCTAAAAGTTTATCTTCTTCACCTCAGTCCCGAAAATTTACATTTTAAAAATAGCAAAAACTTTTTCCTATGTTCCGACGGTGTAATAAAACCGCGCTGGAGAGAGAAGCTCTTTTTTCCCCTTTGCTGTGACAATTAATTCAAATATATTCCCTCTCTATTTCTATGGATACACAGATGCCTTCGCGCCGTCTGATCAAATAAATTACTGTTCCTTTGCCGACGTTACACCAGACCATAATATTCAATTCCAACACATCTCAAAATCTCAACTGTTGCTAAAATCCAGCGGAAATTATTCCCTCGCGAATCTTGATTTTCAGGATGAGATATGGATCATGGTTGCGCGCAGGCGGCACCTTCTCATCATCATCATCATCATCATCATCATCATCATCATCATCATCATCATCACCATCATCATCATCATCACGCTGCATCTGTGCGTTCATCTAACGTGCATCAGACCGGTGGGATGATGACCAAACATTCTGAAAATGAAAAGACAAAAGTAAGAGTTGCTTTAGTGCTTTATTAAGAGCGTCATCTCAACCCCCGGAGAGTCGTGGCGATCACGTTCACTCGGATAAAAAGTTCTGTTTAATGTAGGCAAAATCGATTGAGAAGAGGATAAAAAAAAATATCTGGCCACCTTTGCTTATCCGTGTCCCTGAAATGATCGCCGTCCGGAGACGCGCGTCAGAGAGGCGGCGGCTGTGTGCGCGCAACAGAGCCGCGCCGCTGTCACAAGCGCTTCTTTTCACTCCGTCAGAACGGAGAAGTGACGCGGGGCTGTGAGGCATGTCTGCGACTTATCCGCGCTGATTCCACATTTATCACATGATCGAGATGAAGGGAACAGCTTATTTTGAGAAATATTAGCAGCAGGCAATAAATTGTCTAAATAATTAGATCTTCACTGTAAAGTGCTAATTCCAAGGCAAATTGGGATTACACTCAGAACCAGTTTGCTGACATTTAACGGCTCTACTGAAAGGCTGCACTACAATGTCACAAGTTCTTTCTATTGACTCAAAGTACAGTTAGGTTTAAAACATGTCTGTCATCACACAATGGATCATGGCACAAGCAGCGGCTTGTGCCAGTGTCTGGGCATGATTATGTGTGCTGGAGGACTGGAGTGTGCATTCATTAACAGCCCATAACTTCATTTTTCTTGTCCTCCACTGGCAGTGGATGGAGAGAGAAAAATCATCAGCCTGGCAACAAGGAGAGCGGCTTCTGACAAAGAGCCAAATAATGAAGCTTCCCATCCGAACCATTAGATGTGACCACATGCAGATGCTGCACACTGCGATGATCAGGGATTATGATGCATGCACAGCTGCACATTGCAGCACTTCTGCCTCAGTCAGGGATGTAAGCTGACAGGCTTCCACACATGTTGCACGGTGGGTTAAGGGTGCCGCAGCTCCGCCATGGGTGCGTTTGGTTCGCTGTCTCCATGCCGATATTATCTGGAACCTGTGCATTATGTGAGCCGTGCACGTTTTCCACTGCTCATTTCCTGAAAATCCACAAATCTGATTTGGTTTTTATTGTTGTCCTGACAGGAGGATGCGATTAGAGTAGAAAGAGCGATGTTAGACATGCTTTTCTTTTGACAAAACATATCAACTTTTTGAATTCCACACATGGGAGAGAAGATGGTAGCAAAATTCTGCTCTTTGTTTTTCACATTCACACATCTTGTTGATCTTTATCATTTCAAATTCCACCCTTTTGTTCTACCTCACCGCCCCCCATGCTCTCCATGTTACCTTTCCCTCCTTTCAGGCAGGCCGCCGCTCGGCCGCGGCAGTAAAACACACTGATTACACAACTTGTGAAGCTCATGGCCCTTCCCGACTCTCGCTCCAAACAAAATGAATGAATAATGAGCTGAGCAGCGGCTCTCTTTGGATACCACCACCTATAGTTGTATTACTGTGACTATTTGATTTACCATATTGAAATGCCGATGATCGTCCAATAAATAATGCAAAAAGCAGATTTCCAGGTGGCGAGGCAGGGAGGGAAAAGCACCTTGCATATAGATGGAAGCCAGCCGTGTCTGTCCCTCTCAGCCTGTGGCCCAGAGCAGCTTTATCATTCATAGGGCTAAACAGACAATCAATTCAGCAGCCATGTATGAGGGATGAAGGGATGCGACAAGCTGTGAATGATGAGGAGCCAAAAATCAAAGGCCTCACTCCTTCTTAGCTCTAATGGCCATTACCAGCCCAGACAGCACCACTAAAATGAGGTTAATCATTCGCACGGATCCTTTCAAAGAAGACTGACTGGCCCTGATGCCTCGTCAGATCACTCATAAATATTTACCTCGTATTAAACAGCTGTGTACGCTCCGTTATTGCACATTGATTTTCGACGGGCGCCATCAAATCACTGTTTCAACAGTGGCCGCCCAGACCGCCAGCGCGGAGCAGTCGTGCTAACTACAAGAAATTAATAATTCAATGAAGGCGGCGCGAGCTTATGTTGGACAGCAGATCGGCTTGCTGTGGGAAATGATAGATTTAGAGATTTTAGTGTTATCGAATGGGTGCAAACCACAAGAGTTGGAGTCGGGTTTTCCCTGCTGACAATGGGTGGACGCAGCTGGAATTAAAGAGGCCAACGGTTTGAGTGTACGGCCACAGAATGTATCAGTATTGAACACGCAGGCCGGCTCCTTTGACCTTATTGACAAAATGAAATCGGGAATTTCCTTGATAGAATGAGTTAATGTTTCCTCGGGCAGACACGTTTCCGATTCAATTAGTTTTAATGAAGCCGGTGCTCAGTGGTTACTGAAGTAGAAAAAACAGGCATAAATGCCTGATGGTAATGGAGGACACATTAAAGCACGAGGGATCGGACACACGGTGCATGTTTCCAAGTGGTGAAAAATGCCCCTATCAGACTGGTTGGAGCCAGCAGGATGCAGTGAATTGTATGAGTCTCAAATGATGCATTAGTTCTCTAGGGCGAGGCGTGAGGGCACTGGGCGATCACACTGTAAAAACTCACGGCTTCCAATGACGCGTGCATCATGCAGTCAGGAGCATCAGGCCTCTCTGAGAATCACAGCACACCTTCCATCAGCATTAGCATCCCATTCAGTCGTGATATTCAGAACACTGTTAGTGTTAATACGCATTTTTTATTAAAAAAAACAAAGCAAGCAGTGTGCTTGTTTACACCTTCCTGTATGATGGTGTGCCTAAACGCAGGGCTGCAGACGCTCCCTCCCATCTGATGTCAGTGTGTAAAATGTCAGCACGGTCGAGCGCACTGGCTCGCTTCCCACAAGAATATGCCCTCATCCTGTGTTATGGTTTTTGCTGCTCCTCCATGTGAAGGGAAACACATTAAACACACCCATGCACATGTAATCGGTGCAAGGTTCGGGTCAAATTGTATGTGTGCGCGCGTGTGTCTTACTTGATAAACACCGCAGGTACATTCATTCCTTTTTCTATCTTGGTTGCTGAATTAATGTTGATAAAAAAGCAGGTTTAGGTTTAGAGGATGTTGTTGTAGCCAAGACCTTCAGGTACTGACCCAGCGGTATAGAACCCATGTCTGCTCCATCATACACACAATTAAAGAAGACCCAAGGCAGAACCGTCACTGTCAAAGGCTTCAGTCGAGACACACTTAGAGACAGTTTGCACCAAGGTTAAAACTATAGTGTTTCCTGGAAACACCTAAAAAAGGCAACACGTCTCGGTACTTTAAGGCTCCGGGGTACAAAGGCCCTTTTATGTGTTTACTAGCTGTAATGGTAAATGTTATGTTTTATATAATATCAATAAATGATGGGACCCCCTTTAAACCCTGCTGCTGTATAGATTTAAAATACTAAAACTCCTGTAATTTTCCAAATCGACAGACACAACAGGGATGCAGTACCTCCATAAATCCCAGGGCAGTGTGGAGTAAAAGTCGCCCATCAGTTCAAACAACACAGCCAAATAACTGCAAAGAAGAATCATTTGGCAAAAGAAGGAATTACTCTGAGGTAAGTTGTGCAGAGGGAAGCGCTGGGTGGAGAGCAGGTAGAATGTGGAGGTGAGCTGTGCAGCTTCAAATTAAAGGTGGACGACTGGAGAAGACTGGATGGAGTCGACCACAAGTCACATGACAAACTGGCGGTGCTGCTGAAGGCCCTCTAGTGGATGAATTGTTGAAAATATGTGTGACAACACTCATGCCCTACTGAAAGGTTATATATATGAATGCATGTAAAAGCAACATAAATAAGCTGACAAGGTGATGCATTTTTGAAGATTCAAGTCTTTAATGCTCACTTTTCTCAAATAGGGTTTCATGCTGTTGTTTTATACTTAAAATTTAAAAAATGTCTGAATTTCTGTTAGACAAATAGAGAATTCTGCAAAAGGTATGGCATTTAAATCATTTTAAAGCTTCAACATCTGGTTTCTAATGTTATGGCTATAAAATGATTCAAGTGCAGCAATGTTTTGCTGTTAAAAAAAATATATATATATATATATATATATATATATATTATATATATATATATATATATAAATCTGTTTTTACAAACCCTGTACCAAAATAAAATTCTCCCCCACCCCTACCTGCAGGCAGCTGTGCTTCTTTTGTTACTATAGGTTATCTACTAATCCAAGCATTTATAAATACTTACAAAAAAGAAAGCTACATGTGCTCATTTTGATCAAGTATCCATTTTACACATCCAGAATAAGTACACATTTATTTTGAGAGGGTAGAATTGTTCCTTCTTCAGGGGTCAAGAGGGAAGAGGGTCGTATGATGTGTGTCAGACAAAAGAGAGTGGGGGAGGGGTGTGTGTGTGTGTGTGGGGGGGGGGGGGGGGGGTGGAGGGGGGACAGTGGAGATGCAGCCCAGGCTCCCACACAGCTTTGTCGTATCAGTGGGAGATTAGGAACACACACATGTCAAGCCAGACAGAGGCTGCTGCAGCGATGCACCTGCCAGCCCTCCATGCACCGAACCTTCGTGCAAACAGGAAAACACACACACATTTTATATACTTTATTAATGCATGTGTGCAAACTGGGTGATGATATTGGCGAGTACAGTAACTCGTCACAGCAGAGGAATAAACGATGCGAGTGTATCGCAATCAGAGCGAGTCAGAAATATCAAAGACCTGAAAAGGTTGAGATGAGGGAAAAGTGGATATTTTAGATGAAAAGTCAGATGAGAGATGGTTGCTATCAGGCAGAGAAAAGAGAGAGGGGAGCCTCAAAGAGATTCATCTCCACCAGGATTCAAGGTCATCCAACCTAGTCATCCTACAAGAGCTTGAAAAATATGGAGTGAAGACTGAAGATATTCTTCCCCACCAAAAAGGAATGCTCCGACTGAAGAGAATCACTGACCTTCAAACAAGCTCTCTATCCATATAGAGTAGGCAAAGACATGCACAATCCATCAAAAATGCACATGAACTTTCCCTCTTCAAATAGTTCCCGCTTGAATAGCAGTCAATGGATCAACTATGAATATTGCATGCACGGAAGTATGGGGGATCAGATTGAATTCACTGTGAAAAGAAAAACAAAAAACAAACCGGCGGTATTAGAATATCCCTCCGCAAGAATAAAAAAAAGTGAGTTTTAAAAAGCTGTCTTTGTGCAAACTGTGGAAGAAAAGCTTCCAAAGAAGTCACATTTACCGCAGCCTCTTTCCCGGAATGGTAAAATTGGTGTTAATTTTCATCCTCCTTTTGATTGGATGGACCTGCCCGCCTCGTGCACGACATGGCTACCACAGGTCAGCGGCTGGTGCAGCGTAGCATGAAACAAACAAATAGAAAAAGGCACCTCGTGGCACTCGGCTCCCACCAAAACCCGGCTGACGGCGAGGCTCCGGCAATAATAACTAGTACCTCCTAACCAAAAAAAAAGAAATAAAGAAAAAATGGAGGAGGAGTGCTGGGAAAGGGCAAAGTAATTCAGAGCTGGACAAAACTGGAAGGCAAAGAGAGCTTTTGCAGCCATCGGTCAAATACATAAAGATTTTAAAAATGCAATTTCCAGGATGCAGGCGCTCATATTAGACCCTTTTCTTTGATTTAGCATTGACAAAGTAAAACCCCCAAATAGCCGTATGTGATCTATACATCACAACTGATAAATAACACTTAAATCTTTGACCAAAACTGCCGGCTGGCAACTTTGATGGTGCTTGATGGTGCCATTAAACCCATTATTTCTGCTCCTGCTAAATAATAATTTACTACTTCTAAGATGACCCAACAACATTTTTAATGAGGGTTGATTTAAGATTATTCACAAATCACTTCATTTTAAAAAAATTTAAAATAGAGCAAAATGGGAAAAAAATGGCTCCGCACGGTTTTGTTTTAAGACAGGTTGGTACATGAGAAACGAATTATATAAAAAGGGGAAGTAGGAGGGTTATGAGGCAGAGGGGCAGGAGAGGGGAATGCCAACCCGATCATCCTTTGATAAGACAGAGAAAATAAGTCTGATTATCACAGCAGCTGGGAGCGTTAAACAGACAGTCGGGAGTCATCTCAAAACTCTGGAGGAAAGAAGCAAGACAAGAGGTCACAATTATGCCCCACGCGTGGCGCTCCCCTCCTCCTCATGAAGTCCTCTAATATATTCGGTTAGTTCCTGTATAGCACGAAGGGGAAATTCTAATTAAAGGGTGGGGGAATTTTGACGCGTGTGAGGCAGAGATCAATATTTAGCACCGTAATCAGCCGTTCCTGATGTCTTGACAATGTCACTGGGAGCAGAGCGCAGCTCTCCATTAGAGGGCTTTGGAAGGAGAGGGCCAAAGTCCCATCATGCATCAAAGCCAGCCGTGCCTCCGGTGCGCCATTTTGCCTTGCTTTTTATCTTCATTCATCCTTCTAAAGGAGAAAAGTGAACTCTGTCAGGCTGGTTGGTGATGGGGGTGCAGAGAAAGTGGAATGGAAAGGAAGAGAAATGTCACAGAGGGCACGCGCTAGATCAGGAAGAAGTGCAGCTGTCAGGACTGTGGAGTGCAGGATGATTGTGGAGTACACAGATCTGGGCCCGGCCTACGGACCGATTTCACTCAGACAAACACTTTAAAAAAACAATAGAAAAAAATATCACACAGGTGGGGAAAAAAGGGTTTTACTGGAATACCTGGCCTCAGGTTGTATTAATGTATTACAAATGTTCCTTTGTCAAAATTGGAAACAGTACTCTGAAACATGAGTGTCGCATTACTAATTAATTAGAAACACATTGAATTATCTAGCTTCAAATTTGAAATTGTCTGTAACTTCTTAAAGTCTGTCATATGCTAAACACCCTGGTGTGGTGATCAGGTGACGATCATGACTGACAGGAAGTGACGTCCTAAAAGTGGTGGTGTTGCCTGTGTAGAAACAGAAAGGAAGGAGCTGTTTTTGTGCATAACAAAGTTAACATTTAACAGTTTAATATCAGATCCTGTATTTCATTTAACCTGGTCTGACCACAGTTCCTGACGAATGTTTTAAAAGGCAACTTTGAGTTGTGAGCAGTAAAAACGATTGGTCATTTTTAAATAAAAAACACATTTATCACTAAGAAACAACGTGAGGAATAAGAAACAATACAAATGTTTGACACTTGGTCTGTGATATAACTAATCATTTTCCTTTATATCATGTATGATCTGTATGTGTGTGAGTATGTGTGTGATCTCTAGGGTGTGAGTGAAGGTGTGTGCGCGCGCGGGCGTGTGTGTGTGTGTGCGTGCGTGTGCCCTGTGATGGTCTGGCGGGTTGAGGGTATATTTATACCCCTGGGAGATGGGTGGGTTGATGGATGGATGGATGGATGGATGGATGGATGGATGGATGGATGGATGGATGGATGGATGGATGGATGGATGGATGGATGGATGGACGGATGGATAAATGAAATATCACGGTGACGCGAGGAGAGTAGAAATAACACACATACATGTGAAAGTTGCTGACGAAGAACTTAAATGATCTTCATATTACTCTCACATCAGCTGTCTGCAGAATTCTTCGGCTGGAGAATGATCACGTGTGCACTGAAATAAACAGTCAGCTACGATAAACAGTCAGCTAAGATAAACAGTCAGCTACGATGGCGACTGTTTATTCGGATGATAAATGCACTGTGGCACAAAAATATTATTATATGAAGCCAAACATTCTACCAGATTCTATCTGCTAACTGCGGCTTTTAAGGGCTGTGCCTCTGTCAAAATTACAATTGCTATATTGATTTTCTAAACAGACTGACGAGGTGCACATACACGTGCACGCATACACACAAGTGCTTCCAACATCTGTGCGAACAAGGCCGCCCCGCTGACACAGATAGTGACCGCTGACTCAGTATCGGGAACATGGTGTTGTTTCCAGAGGGCAAGAGGAGAGGGCGAGGGGGCCCGCGGAGGTGCGTGCAAGCGTGTATGCATGTGTGTAAATGCAAGTGAGTGGGGGGGGGGGGGGTGGCCCAGTCCAGTCTAGGGTGTCCCCTGTCTCCACATGTCAGCCCGTCTCCTTGTTCTTGCGTGTCACTGACACACACGTGGGTACTCATCAACCCAAGTTGCTCCAATTAACGGCTGTCCCACTGCGCTGTCCGTTGGGTGGTGAGCAAGCCTGGGTGACAAGATATGGTCCAGGAACTGTCTCTCCGGTGACATCAGGAAGGAATTTTAAGAGGGAAAAGTGATGCAAACACACACCACCTCATGCTGCGCCCAGATAGGTAGATAACAAAGAGTCCAGCGAATGAGTGGCAGAGGGGAAGGCATCGAGGATTCTCTAATTACTCGCTGCAATCTATCTAAGTCAGCGGCTTTCTAATTTGATTTATCAGAATGCATGAAATCCCTCGGAATAATGCCCTTATTAGAAGGACGGAATTGACGGGGGCACAAGAGGTCTGCCGAGAGGAGGAGGAGAGCAGAGATTTAAGCATCAATTACAGTCAAAAGGAGAATTAATAGTTATTAATCCACAAACATGGCTATCGTTTCCCCTGCTCCCTCTACGCCGCTTGGAGATACTCACACTGGCAAAAACACGCAGGCATCGACCAAAAAGTGCACAACCATAAATGTTCTCTAATGGAAGATGGAAACATGCACACAAAAAGAGAGCAAATGTAAAAACGGAAGGGTGAATATGACTGTCTCACTGGAATGTAGGAGCAGGAGAGAGGCATAAATATCTGCAGCTCACTGGTAGATCAAAGATCTTTAACTCCTTAACGAAATTTTTGACTGACAAATTCAATTGTTGTCAGTCTTCCAGGGCCCTCAATGTAATATGTGTATTTTGATTTGATTTCCCGGCAAATACATACATATACATATTGTTTATTTGGTTAGAGTTAAAAAAGGAAATCAATACTTATATCAGTGCTTTGTCATTCCTAAATGCATCATGAAATAGCAAGATATCCCTCTAATTGGATCCAAGCAAACCACAGAGATTGTTAATTTTGTGCTATTACGCTTTTGCAACATTTACAACGTCTTTCTTTTAGCATGTTGATGACTCTTGTTTGTCCCTTGTATGGGAAAAGAACATTTTATATATCTAAAAATTGAATTTAGAAAGGGCAATTGCTGAACAAATAACAATAAATCAAAGATGAAGCTACCTCTGGGTTTAGTAATTGAAACTATGGAGGGATAAGCTTGAATTATTCGGAAAAACAGAGGAATCGTTTAATATATGAGGGATATCTTACAGTGCAAATATGCAAAGTTGGAGTGATTCTTCCAGTCATTCTAATTAATTCTATAAGAGCCAGCCCTGGAGAGAGACAAGGCCAGATCACACACAGAGGAGCAAAAGGACGGCTTGTCATGTTAAACAATTTAAAGAGCTCTGAAGACAGCAGCGCTGCATTAGGTGACACTCTATTCTGAGTTGTATGTTAAATTTTTTTATTTTCCCCTTCAGTTAAAGGATCGCTGAGTGGCTGGAAAGAGAACGCCAGTGTGCTGTTGCGTCGCTGTCAGTCAGACGGCAGCAGTATTTAGACAGGGAGCTGAGAGGTCTGCTGCACTGCCAGCTCCTGCCTTTTAAACAGCCCTTTCCTTAGAGAGACAGCTTAGCGCCTAGTGCCAGTCAACCTCTCCAGCCCCGCCGTGCACCCCACCCCCACCCCCAGGCGCACGTGCATGTGCACCGATAGCCTTTTCAATATAGAACAATTCTGTGGAGGAGGACTGATCGTGTACGGTCAGACCTAAACCCACATTGTAATGGGTCCCCCCCCCTCCTGCCCCCCCAACAAAGTGCAGCGAAAACCGTCCGGACAGCAGATTCATCAGCATTACTTGAATGGAGGAACAAGCTCATACAGCATTACTGGGCTGACAGCAGAGATGAATCAGGGCAACTGGGCGCAACGGGGATCCTCGCAGACCTTCAGTCGTGGCTTGTGGGAAAGACTGAAGGATGGGGCGAGGCTGTGGAGATAAGGCATCACGTCCTGTCCGCGCCTCATATTATGATGCTGTCCTGTAGAGTGTCCGGGACAATACTGTGTTAGCTGCCAGAGCGCTGTTGACATCGCTGACAAAACGGCGGCGGTGTCAGGCAGTCACTCACACTTCCACCGGGCGTCTGTCATCATGCTCAGGCGGTCAGGCAGCGACACCTTTTCACGTGAATGAAGATTCTCCAGTGACTGACAAAAAATAGTGGATGGCCTTTAAAGAGAGGGGAGGAAGAAAGACACAGTAAGAATAGCACCTCTCCTCAAAAGGAGAGGCTTATAATTTGCAATAATGGCACACCACTAGCTCTCAGAGAGAAAATTACAGGAAAAAGCCGATCTGAAATATCCTTTTAACTGGCAGAAACACATCCATTGTAGACAGAAGTCTTGTTTACTTGGTAAAATGGCATCAATTAGAAGAGGATGGCAAAATTAGCATATTCCCTTAATGGACTGGCCTTTCTTGTGCACCGCTCTCTCACTGATTGTATGGAAGGGACATGTTAAGGGAGACTGGGAAAAGGTCAGGTGTCTGCAACACTCAGGTGTTCATATTTTTCACCAAACAGTTGTGCATTCTCCACGGCTATTGTCATGTTACCGCGCTGCATTCCAGTATGAAGGGGAAATCTTATTTCAAATTATTGTGGGAAAACAAATCAGTTATTCTGACAGTTCGGAGGCAAAGATCCTCGTCGACAGCGTTTGAAATATTCCTTATTTCTGCCGAAACTGGAATAATTCCAACAGTCGATCAGTCGTCAATGTAGATCAAGAAACGCACTTTGCAAAATGGGATTCGTTCATGTGAAACCATGTTAAAAGCTGGGAAGCATTAAAAAAACAACCTGAATCTAACTGGCGCTTTGCTGACTGATTTCCATTAACCCAGCGGTACTTTTTAAATGTTTGAATAAAAAGAAATCGGCAAAGAAATCTCAATATCCTCTCCTAATCGCTTGGATTTGTCGGTTTGTTTTCATCATGAACGCCCGGTCATCACTCTGAAAGCTTGTTAATTGTAAAAAATGATACTTCCTCATCAGTGCTGCAGTGCATTTCTGCAGAAGGTCTCGCCTCCTCCCAGCCGGGCCCACGCCGCAGACTACAAATTCTCCAGCCCACCGCTCCCCACCCCCCCTCGTGCCTCTGCTCCCAGCACCCCAAATTGACTGGTCTTGCACAGTTGCAGCTGAACAAGAAAGGGATTGCTAGTGTCAAGACACAGTTTACAAATATGACATCTCCTCTGCCGTGGCTGGAAATATGAAATATTGATTTATGTGCAGTAAAAGGTCTTATAAAAATGATCACATACACATGAGGGATTAATGCGCAGAAGATCAATAGAAATTTCATTCTTGACACTAGACTGTCACCTATGGTGAAATGCTAAAATAAAGAAATCAATATTATCTATGAAATGTCAAATTTATTATAATTATGTGGATGAAAGCTGGCCAAGTGGCTCCCAGGGGGCTGAGAGGGATAGGGTACCGCTCTCAAGCATCCCTCACGTCCCGCCTTCTCAGGCTGCCAATTTTTGAGAGCAATATTGGTGTAAAGGGTTCTCACCCGTTATGTATGGTCTTGTAGTAGCAAATTCCTCCAGGAATATTTAACTGCAGTGAGACGGACAATGAAGGGAGCTGTGGTTCATAGCCTGCAGGTTGCGTGGTTAACAGCTGTTAGCTTTGGCACGTGTGCTGCGACTCTGCCCTCTCCACTCGAACCCGTTCGGCAGCTGCCGCGACACTGACGAGTCACAGACCGGCAAAGTGGCGCTCCTCGGCGTGCACCCCAACGATGACGCATTCTGTCTGGCTTCGTATTGATTCTTACGCAATCACGCTGATTTGCTTTTTGCCGCAGACATATTTTAATAGGAAGCCACCACGGTCAGCGTTTTCATGAATAAAAATGCTCAGACCTCATTTCTGTGCGACTGCTACAAAAGTTTCTCCACGTTCTTCAACTTTCCGGGTGTTCTCGAACTGCTCACAGCCTTTAATACGCATTTGCATTTAAACTAAGAGCTATTTGTGTTCATTCACTTGTTTTCCATGTCTAATTAATATCCTTTGAATGTGTGGGGATCAATTTATTTAATCAATGTTGGGTAGTGCCTCTGGCCTTCTAAAGGTCACTTAGATATGGAATGGGAACTCATCAGATCACAAAGGAGGGGTGGGGGAGCCGCGGCAATTTGAATGTAGTCGGCAAACTTTGCATGTGTGAGCGCACATTTTTGAAATGCTACAGAAAATGATGTTTGGTTCCTTCTTTCTTATTTCAGGTGGCCTCCTTTTTCTTTTTTTCCACAGGTCCACTGTACACACCAGAGAGTGGCAGCTGTGTAATCCCTTTAACAACCGATGGGGCTATTAAATGAACCGGCAGCGCAGCTGCAAATAGCCAATAAAGCCGGCACAATATCATCCCTATTAAACAGTAATCTTGGCAGGCTTAAGAAGTCCTCTGAAAAATGGGAGGAAAACCATAACTAAATGTAATCAAGCAAAACATTAGGGATTTTCCAGAGGGGAAAAAAGCCAAACAATCTCTACAGTAGCTTACATGAAAGATGAGCCTCACACACTTCACGACCCCTTCAGGTGACCACGGTTTGCTGCCTTATCACAGATACAGACGCATACAACAACTAAAAAAAAAATTGAGGCTGTCAATCGAAGCAATTTATCGCCACAGATATTAACACAGAAAGGGGAAACGGGAAAAATAACAAATTGTGCGGTTACATTTTAAAAGTGGCCAAATCGAATTCATAAGATCACAATTTGAGAGATAGAACCCAGTTTACCCCCCCCCCATCCTTTCACCGGCTTATGTGCTCTGTCAGATGAAAGTGGATGGAGAGCTGCTGTTGATGGAGCCTTTGAGCCCGGCAGAGGAGGCAGCGCAGCCTCTTGAAGGGGAGCCGGGGACAGCGATAACCACGGAGGCCGCGGGAGCTCCCTCCTCTGCCGGGGGAAGGTGTCCCAACTTATCAGAGTCTGCACGCGGGGAATGATTACCCCTCCGCCGGACCGATTACTGCTGGCTCTCTGGGTCAAAAGCAGGCCAGGATGAAAGAGACAACTGAAGCCTCCTATCCTGCCGCCAATCATCCATTAGCACTCAGAGCGAGGGGCTTGTCTATCCTCCCACCCCCTATCTCCGCACCCCCCACCACCACCACCACCACCACCACTTGTCAGTCTAGTGCATAAGAAAGAGGTAATAGGAGACGAGCCTCTCACTGTCACACCGGTGTCACAGAGGATAGCGCGGGGGCCTGCAGAGGTAATTTATGGATCTGAGCACAAGCGCTTCCTCCACATATTATTTATTCATTTGAATTTATTTAATAACAACCATCGTCATCTGCAGGGCGAGGCAAAGTGTTTACACTATTGATGTATGGTATATATGCTGATCCACTCACATGAATAAGAATGTGGGGAAGAGCCGGAAGCATTAAACATGTCAAATAACAAACACCAGGCGAGTCTGCGGCGTTGGCTCACAACATTCGAACCTTATTGGAACAGTGTCCAGAATTAGACCACATTCACAGTTCAGGAACGCCGTCTTCTCTGGGATTGTCATTAGCCTGAATCTCCTCCACTCCCTGCAGGGCGACTCTGTTTCAGGTCTTCTCCAGCTGATGTCACGTCACAGATGGACAATAGGCCGGTAGAGCACGGCTGACCAGACCGACCCCTGCCTGCAACGGCACAAACCTCCAGATTAAGGTCAGCACATCAGTCAGGTCCCTCTCACTCCTCTCTGCCAAGTATTGGGGTGGGGGGGGCAGTCAGAGACAATTGCCAGTAACGTGGCCGATGAGCACGTGTAAAAACATGTGTCCCTTTCTTTCAGGTCAGCGTGCAGGTCTGTACAACACAAGAGAATGATGCCTTGTTCAGAAATCTCAATCATGTATTTCCAGTGACCCATCTATTTGCTGATATGGAGAGCTGGGTCCCAGTGGGGGGTACTACAGGCCTGTCCTGCGAAACAAAGAGCCCACACTGTCATGTTTAGGGCACATCCACTCAGAGACTCGCAGAAAACAGCCTGGAGACAGACGATAACAGTGATTAAACGTATTGTTTATTATAGGAGAGGCAGAAGGCTTTACAGAAGAATGTGAAGGAAACATCAGGTGTAATAAAATGAAGAATACCAACGCACATCTTATAAAATCACAATGTGCTTTCTGATAAAATTACAGTTTGCTATAAGTTTTAAACAAAACAACCCACCCATGAGGATAGAGTTGAGAAAGATACTGAGATCTCAACCTGTTATTGGCTATGATAGTGTTTAAAGTCTGGCACAATTTGTGTGGTTTCTTTAAGGAGCTAAAATGTGCAACACAAGCCTCCCCTGAATAAAAGACTCCAGTCAAATCAAAGGGGAGAGAAATTATATAGCAGGTATATAAAATAAAAACATAGCCCACAAATGACCACAGTATATTATGCTGAAACCGTGGCTACAGGAATCTAATAATTCTAATCAGTGTGAATCTCTAGAAAAGACGCTTTCCGACTAGAGAAAATGATTTCGGTGTTGCGGAAGTCCTCTGATTCCAACCGCTTACAGAGCTAGCCTGGCAGCAAAGAATGGCTGCCTTATATTTCCTGACCTCAATCAGATAAAGCTTAAGACTGCCTGCTAATTTCAGCTGAGAGTGACCATCTTGATCCCGCGATGCGTATCTTTATTAAGAAGATATCTCCCAGGCTGACACTGAACCTATTAGTGGTTGTCTATTGAATAACAGAGTAATAATGTTCCCGGCAGGTCAAGGACTTCTGTGTAACAGGCTGTGATCCACGAGGTGCCAGAAACAGCGTCCCAACATTCCATTTCTGTCTCGTACAAAATATTCCGAATCAGTAAATACTAGTGTGAAGTTTGGTCAAACGGTCGTAACAAAACTGCCTGAGAGGCTGAACGCATCTTCATGGCTCCTCCTCACCGGCAGACCTGCGGAAATGCTGTTTCCAATGATCCGAACCATCTTGTCTTGTCCTTTTCACGTGTTTCCAATGAATTATGTATCTGCGGTGATTTATGGCGCGCCATGCTCGGCCCTGTTCGGCTGCCTCTCACTGAATCCCTGCATGGATTTTTCACAGCGAGCCAACTGGGAAAAGCAAAATTGCTCAATTTAAGGAAGTAATTAAAACTGTCCACAATCAATATTTATCTTTAGACGGACACCGGTGGGAGGGGAGGGGTCCGGCCCCTCGCCCCCCAACACCTAAAGCCCTGTTCTTTTCATTGACAGCTGCTCTGCTCCATCAAATAAAGCAGAAACGCGAGCAAGCTGCTCCCGCTCCCAGCTAAACTGACATGTGTCGTGACTAATGAAAGGGGCAGACGACATGTTAGCCAGCACAAGGCACGCGCACGTTCTGCTCGCACATCTCTTTTCAGGAGAGTCGTTTTAAAGGGAGATAAGTTGTCCTTCAGTGCCCGATTTAGTCTGATAATCAAATAACCTCACATAAATCCTCAAATAAATCAGTCTTTCAAAACTGAAATGAAACGAATCATCCGAGTTTTCAGCCAGTGCACAGGTGGAACACAGACACACCGATTCATAGAGGTAAAAACCAGAAATTTGATCATTTTAGGTTGTGAATTTGAGTTTTTGTAGATGAGCACAGCTTTTTGAAAAATATTCACCGAGTGAAAACTGAAGACATTTTACAGTCACATTTGTTTCCTTTAGAATCTAGTGACTTCCCTCAGGCTAAAAGGTTCTGTTTGTTTGAGCTGGAGTGCATCATTTAACACACAGAATAAAGTCAAAAATGAGAGAAAGATGAAGCTGTGATAGATCAGAGCCACAGTCGAATCACATCATTCCTTTGTATGGCAGCTGTAAATATATAGTGTCTAATAAATATATATCATTTTGTTGTGAATTTCTAGTCTTTATTAGTCAAAGGCTTTATTTTTGTCATAATTAATCCACCTCTACTCATTTTGCGTGCAGCGAAATGTAGAGAACAGGAAACCCAAATTCTAAAATGCATTCGTATAAGAAAGAAAATAGGAGTGACGCTCCCTGATGTGGTGCTCTCAGTCAGGATCATTTGTTTGTGATCACTTTTGGAAGGCGATATGTAAAAGAGTGATGCTGTCCTGATGCTCTGCTACAGTGTCTTCAGAGGCCTTTGGCTGCGGGCAGAAATCATGTCTCTGTCATTTTAGATCATCAATTTTAATTACACTCTCAAGTGCGTATTGGGCTCCAGGCGGCCTTGGGAAAAGGCAGAAATCTGGGGAAAAAAACCTTTAATCTATTTAGGGACGTGAAGTGTGAGGTGAGGGCGCTGTCTGTCGTGACCCCCCCCCCCCCCCCCGTTCGTCTCCACACCTCTCCACCAAATCACACGTGCATACACAGAAAACGGACATTTTCAGTGGCGCACACGTGCACGGTTAAATGAATATGCGCACGCTCTACATCTGAAATACACAAGCTAACTCGTCAGCTTTACCTGTGGTTACTCATTAATTATTAACGAATCGAGTATTTTTAAACCTTTCCAGCATTTCCTGTTGGATGGTATTTGTTGTGTTGCTCCAGCACCCCACTAAGAGTCAACCAGTAGGTCAATATAGCAAAGGTCATGCACCTCCTCACCAATCTCCTGCTGTAACAGAGCACCAACATATTTAGTGATCATTATGACACATCCAGTTCCTTCTGTCCTCAATATCTTGGCAGGGGTCTCACTGGTCACTGCTTCTCCTGCTGGGTTAGACCACCTTCTGTCTGCCAACACTTTACACAGTCTGCACCGTCACTGTTTGCTGGGTTAATTGGACAACACTGTGGTGGATATTCGCTTAACTGGGACACCACCCAGGTCTGAATGGTGTTTTACCATGTAAAACATTAGCCAACATACATGCAATAATAAGACAAGTGATGCATTTATTTTCGATATAACGTCTGCTGCTCATTCAGACCTTTAGCAATTGGAAATCTGTACCAAGCAAGTATACAATATGCTTAAATGCAATTGAGGAAAATAGCATGCATTTTCAGAGATCATTAAGTTATTAGCATCACTAGAGGGGGCAGAAAAACACTTGAAAAATGTTCTCTGCTAATTGCAATCAATTCTCCCTTTCAGAGAAACTTCTGAAGCCTTCCAGTATTTGGCTTTTCATGGATTTGCTCCAGAGATCCCATCCTAACAACCACAGAACCACCAAAGTGCCTTTAGCTGCATTGAGGACGGCAGACAGCGACGATCCAGAAGAAAAATAGATGTTTTGTTCTTGGAAACTGCAGGAAAAATAAATGAAGACACAATGAAAAAAAAACAGCTTTTTTTTCTCCAGGGGTGAAAAGGGTGCCGACACTCGCCTGTCCATAAAAATTGAGGATAAGAAAGAAACAAGTTAACGAAAACCAGAGGTCGACGTTTAAGTTTCCCTCTGTCAGCTGAGTGTGAGGGATTTGGCGTCATGAAGATCGTGAAGGCTCAAGAGCTGGTGCTTACCCAGAATTAATCAGTTTAGGGTTGGTTCCCGAACACAAAATGTCAGACATCGCCCCTCAACTCTGGTAGGTGATTTCTTTGAGCCGAACAACACAATAATCCTGCTCTCAGTCCCACTGAAGGTCAAAGTTGGTCAGTGAGCCAAGAAATACCGTATCACAGCTTCCTTCCTCCTCGATTGCCCAGAGTATAAATTACAGAATTAGTGTATTGATTGCCGACTATGGCCTCCAGCAATCACTTTTACAGCCATGACAAGATTATTTTATCCTACTTTTCCTGTATTATTATATGTTGCGTTTGAGTTATTCTGCCAGCATGGGAAGTGACAGCTAGAATTTATTCAATAAAGCAGTGCAGTTAGGGAAGTCAGTGAGGCAAAAAAAGAAAAAAAAACATGGCATGAAAGAGAGAGACGACGTTCCCGCCTGCAAGGCTGCCATCCTAAATAAAGAAAGATATTGGCCCAAACGGAGCACTGATCAATACGTTCATACGAACACAAACACATCGTTTGTAAAATCTTCAGCGTGAAGCTCTGGAGAAACAACAGAGACATCATAACATCCAAAAAAATAGCTGTTTCTGTGTGTTATAGCAAAGAAAATGGAGCATGGAGATATGGAATATGTCTGAAACATTCAGTCATCGAGGTGAACCAATTAATGTTGTCCTGGAAATACAAATATTAAGGGCTGTGTTGGAAATATAATATATTTTCTCTACAATGAAAACATTGCCACAGTTAAATAGCAGCCTTCTGACAGACAGACGCTTCATTTGCACCTCATTTCTCTGCAAAAACCCTGTAAGAATACACAGTTTTGGACTGGAAAAGACCTACATAGGTTATTTTTGCCTGAAAACTCTGATGGATGTTTGGACTAGAAAGCTGAGGTAATGATGTTCCACTTCAACTGTAACATTTTTTATTGTAGATGCTGCAGACTAACATAAATAAACTGGTGCGTATACGTCGGCACTGCACACAGTGTAAAAACAGAGTCAGTGAACGTGCCCTTAAAACAGACGCAGGGGTGAAGATCCATACTTGTGTGTCGCTGCAGGAGCTGGTTGAATAAAAAAGCAATAACGTGTGTGTGCTGTGTGACTGATGGGCATCCACGTTTGTAATCCAATTTGTATCGGTTTCCTCTTCCTCCCAAAGCGCTTCAGAATTATAAAATCATAAAATACATCGAGAGACAAACTGCTGACATTAAAAAGGAGTAATTTCCTTTACTTTCCCATGGATTGAAGGCATCACGTGACACTAACCAGGTGATTAATAGGGAATAGATGCGAACAGATTGTGTTGAGACAATCAGAAACCAGTATGACAGAACATTTGGTTAATATATGAAATAAAATGGAGGTTAAGAGAATTGGCCTTAAAAGTGGGGCCATGAATCCATCAGTGCATGAGTGACAGGCGTCTTCGGTCCGTATTGCATCAAAATGACAGGACCCAAGAGGAGTAATCTGACACATCTTGATCACAGCACAGTTCTGATCTTTCTGTCACTCTGGGGATTAAAACAGAAACGCTGGGCTAACAAGGGTCAGATATGAAATTTCAAGGAAGTGACACGTGACAGGACAAACAATTAAGTGTCAGTACGCTGACCTTGGGGCAACAGTTTTACACCACAGCCCTCCACACATTAGTCACCGCAGCCATGGAGACAGCAGCATGAAATCGGGGGGGGGAAAGCGAGCATCGCCGCTGCTGCACATCCGATACCAAACGCCACGGCCTGTTCATTGTTTAGTCATTATGATTAAAAGATGTACAGCACGGCAGAAACTGGAGCACGCGTGATTTGTCTCTGTCCAGTCAGCCTCTTCCTACTGTATTCTGTGCACGTTGAAGCTCTCGCTCTCTCGCCCGCGCCCTCTCTCACACACACACAACACACACACACTCATGACTCAAAAGTAAAGAAAATGGCATGAGCACGTGACACATTCGTCCCAGATTGAGTGAGATGATTCTCAGGCAAATAAGCAAATAAACTCCCAGACGTCTACTGGAAGAAGGGGCCCCAATCATTCATTTTCCAGGAAACAAGCCGCACAAGCGCACCTCAGAAATCAGGGCCGTAATTACTCATGCAGAAGGAACAACGCGAAGGTGAAAAGCCGGGTTCTGCTGAGCACTGCTTTTAGAGGAGGCAGGCAAACAAGCAGCGGCGGCGCTGTAATCCGTCACAACCGGCTGATAATTCCTCAGGTGGCGAAGAGTCACCAGTCTCGGTGTGCCTTTGTTTTTCACGTTATCCTCGACCCAGAAGCTTCTTCAGCCGGAGCGCACGCACGTTGTCCTCCTAAAGAACGGTTGGATAAAAAGTTTGTCCACCTGTTGAACCCAGTTGCAAACCCGCCTTAACTGAACTAATGGCAAATATTTATTTGGGTGAAATGATTAATGAAATGAACAAACGATCTGCTGGTATTCTACTAATTTCTAAAGGTGTGTTTAATCAGAGGAGACCCTGGCCAGCATGTTCTCATTTCTCTGTGACAGCTGGTGATGATTTCCTCTGATTCACGTTAATCCACTTTTTATTATGAGGAAAGTGCCGGTATTTTTTATACTTTGGGGGAAAGGAGTAATATTGTGTGTAGCAGGGACATACGGTCAGAACAGAACAGAGATGAGGAGCTAGGCTCGCAAACCAGGTCCAGCTTGTTCATTTTGGTAATATCTACAAATTATTTCAATGGTTTATTAAACATAAGGAGATCAGAAATCACAAAATTACTCAATTCCTAAATAAAGTGTTGCATTTATTTCAGGATTACTGTTGGAGAGAAGTCAGATTTTCCTTCTATCCAAAGAAAATGCATTTGTTCAATAATGATGCAGAATCCTTCTATTGCATTTTCAATAAGGCAACGTGTCGATGATTGAGTGTAAGTGCTTTGCCTTAAACTGTAGTTTACTTGCATTTGGTAAAGAATACTATTATGCAAATAAATGGGACGTGGCCCAAATCTGCTCTGAGTAAATGAATGTATTTTACCTTTAGGAGGAGATTTGTGCTCCGTGTTCGCACGAGTGTGTGAAAACTGCAGATAAATGAAGCTGGGCGCCTAAATTATCTGTATTTTTATATTGGCAATGGTGATATTTTCCACGTAGGATGATGTCATTATTCATCTGCAGTAAAGCTGCACCACAGCAGCAGCTTGGTTTGGATAATAAAGTTGATGTTTTGAAGATGTAGATGTTTTCTTGGCCCACGAGAGGACAGTTTATTGTACTAATGGATGAATGATAGAACAATAATAAAGCAAAGACATGCGTCCATTTCCCTTTTATTTATTTGTCACAATGGCCTCATGCATAGACAGAAAGTATGAAGATAAAGAGCTGAATCCAGTACAGGGCTATTTTTGTCTTCTATCCAGTATAAAGTGGGGGCAGAACCAGCAAGAGTAAACACAGAAGGACAACGCAGAGAAATCCAGACAAATGTACGGCTGAATCAGAGGAAGAACACCAGGCTTTGCAAATGAAAACAGACCAAACAAACAAACACGCACGTACAAGTTTAAGAAGCGGATAAGTGGGGTTATGACCGCTACAATATGAAGCGGGGAGGTTGACTGGATGGAGACGGGGGGGCTGGGGACACCTTTTTTAAACTACTCCTGCAAACAGCATTATCTTGATTAAAGTTTAATTAAGGATCACATTTGGCTGTGCCTTTCACAGCGATCTACATGAGCAGCTTTCCCGGGGCTTAACTCTATCGCTGGGAAAATCCTCCTTTATTACTTTCAACCTGTTGTAAAAGCTGTTGGCACGGAGGGACGGCTGCCTCATTCACTGGCCTTGTTTGCTGCTGGAAGACTCCTGAGTCTCAGGAGATCTCCCCACAGTGGTTCAATTTAATATCTGTCCTATCACTACAAGGCTCGGGCTCATTATTAATGATACTATTCATTAATTTCTTGTTGGGCTGATGTTATTTATTAAAATATTAAAGAAAGCTCCTGAGACGCTCACACTTAATGAGGGATGTGTCCTCCTTCTACAACCCCCCCCACCCACCACCACCCCTACACCCCCCTCCCTCCGTTGGATGGATAGCGGGTGGAATTACCCCACTCGGACGCTGCTAGCCTGCGCACCCTCATTAGTTGTTCTCCAGGGCTGAGTGACACCATAAATCCATTCTGCTCGCCCAGCAGCGGCAGCCATATACAGATGCACGCGCCTCTCCTCAGTCCAGTTAATGAGCCATTCCCATGCACAGGGAATTGACTCGTGTCCGTCCGCGGGAGCTGGACAGTCATTTTGGATGAGCTAAATCGCAGCCTCACTGTGGATTTAGGGCGCTGGAAAACAGTTTCACTTCTCATTAATAAAGCATAATGTGATAAACTTGAAATTGAACTGATTGGCCACGCCTGGAGAGGTGAGTAATTCTGACTGCTCATATAAAAGGAATTTAATTTAGCATACAAGAATTTCAAAGTGAATATGGAGCATAATGATTGAATATCAATAAAGGATAACACAAGATAAATAACAACACACTTACTGAGAGACTTTAAGCACTCTGCCATCTCAAATTTCGACGTCACCCAATGCCAAAGTCTACTATTAATGGTTACACACAAATATCCATGGATCCATTAATCATAATAATTAATCTCATCCAATTATATTGCAAAGAATATAACAAATTGCAGGGAAAATAATGATCTATCTCTGCCATGTCAGAGGGATATGGGACTACAGCAGTAATTAGATAGAGGGATTTTTAATAGTGCACACCGAGAGCGCGGCTGATGCCTCCACTGTTTGGATCTGATGATGTAAGTCGAGGCAAAGTTGAATGCTGTACAAAAATTTATTTAGGTTTGATTGCTGACATGATCCCAGCACACGTGCTGCATGTAGCCTGCACATTAGTTGTTAAGCCATAGCTAATGGCAAACAATAAAACTGGATAAAGAGATGGCAAAACCATAAAGGAAGGAGACTGAGCACTATTTAGAAAAAGCCCTGCAGAAATCTTCCTCTGTCTCCTCTTATGGAATTGTTGGCTTCTCCTGAGTGCAGAATTAATCACCTGCCTGCCTCCTTGGTCTCTGCGCTAGGACCCGAGGACAGAGATAATAAGACAAGCCCTTCGGGGACGCAGTGTCGAGTATAAATATCAGCTGCTGTGCATATGTAAATTACTTCCCGATTTATTTATTTCTTTTAAATACCTTCTGAAAGGCTGGAGTGTGCTAATATCAAATAGCGAGCTTTTAGGGAGTGTTTAATGGCTGTTGGTGGGTGGTAGGGAGCGTCTGGAGTGTGTGCCCGTTCATGAGTAATTAAGGGCTGTGTTGCCAAGCATAAATAATGCTGTTTGCATTGGCCCCTACGCAAGAGTGGAGCACACAGAGAAGTGATGGGAGGCTCTGGTGGGGGTGGGAGTAGCAGTGGTGGAGGCAAGTTGGGCGGCGGAGGTAGTTGTTGGACAGACAGGAACAGCAGGGGTTAAACCCCCTCCACACACACCTCTCCTCGCCACTCGGCCCCTCTTGACGCAGCGGCGGAGTGGCTCATCTGTTAGTTCTATACCACTCAGCATTACTTAAAGAAAATTATTGTCTTTGAGGATCGCTGTGACGGGGGGGACGATTACAGCGTGTCTCTCCGCTAACCGTCCTAATCGTTCTTTGATAAAAATAAATGCCATAGTAGGTAAAGCGGCAGCAAGCAGCAGCAAGCGGCAGCGCGGCTTGTTCCTCGGACGCTCTGAAAACGTGCCACAGAAAAAATGCTATACTTATTAATACCACCAAACAGATAAAGTGTTTTTTCTTTCTCCTTAAAGGTTAACCTGTGTTTGGTGTTATTTCAAAATATATAGTAGAGGGAAAATTGATATTCGTCCTTTATGAAAAAAACGGAAAAATGTTTCATACACTCTTTTCTCTAACGGCAGCAAGAAATTGCGAATTATTGACTGAACTTGGTAGTCAAATACCAAAACCAAAAGGACAATTTAGTCTTCAAAACAAGGAAAAGATGCAAAAAAAAAAAGACAGTATGAAATATCCTCTAACTCTGGATTGACATCCAGCTTATGGTGACACATTTAAGCTCTATACAGAGATGAATTCCTTTTGTTTTAATTGATGAGCACATGCGGTGAGTGTGAGTGGTGGGCATTGGCTGCTTACACAGCTATCATGTTAATAATACTACAAAGCAGCTTCCAGCACTACTGAACACTCTAGTCCAGGTCATGTGGTGATTTTCAGTGGAGTAGGAAATAGAGTTATTTCCTCACACATTAGTAGAAGAGCTGACAGGCCATAGAATGTACTGCACTCAAGCTCACTAATGGTCAGTGAGTTAACACCCCCCTCCCCCGAACGCCACTTCTGCAGACACCAAGGTAGCCGGGACCATTTATAGCTGCTCTCTTGTCTTCTCTCGCCAACAGGTTCAGCTTCACTTAGAAATTCTCAGGTATAGTGTATATTCCTAGTTATAGTGATACTGTACTTCCACAAAAGGAGCAGAAAATCATTCAGCTTTGATTTAATTTAGAGGATAATTTTTACATAGAACAAAACAATTATGCACTTTTATGAACACAAGCATGAATGCAATTAACACGGCACATGCAAGGGACTTACCATAAGACAAAGAAACAATGCCCCTGGGTGTAAAAGTGATGCTAAATGCTATTCTACTTTAGGAATCTATGAGCCAGTAATACCTTTAACAAAGGCAATACATATTGCAGCCTCTTCCTCTGTCTGGATTTAGGTGCCACAAAGGACCACGTTCCTGAAGAGAAACAGACCACAACACAGGCTTACAAGTTCCTCTGGGTGCAATTATACCATATCTCTGTAGTAAGAAGTGGCTTAGGTAAGGGGACAAGAGGACAACCTCTTCAGTGGAACAATTTAGCTGTCATGAGTGTATGGCAGGACCCAGTCCTGTTTGGAAAGCAGACGAATCCCCAGAGCCGCGCGATTATTGTGTCCATCCCGAAGAACCAATAAATCAATCTGGTTAAACAAGTGCATCTCATAGTCTGTGCATGTTTAGCTCCATCAACAAATCAAGGAGGGTGGGTACGGAGCATCTGGAACAAGTGTTTTCAAACAAAAAAAGGTATAATAATGTCTAAAAATCCAGAAGTGCTCTGTATCCGTGCAGGGCCTTTGAGTGCTGATGCAGGACAAACGTTTAATCCCTCTGTTCTTTCCTCAGCCTAATTAAAATATGATGCATTTGTCACGGCTGATGCTGCACAGCGGTTACTAAGGAGACAAAGTTTGTTTCACCATCAACTCCACGCTCACGCATTTTTTTAAAAAAAAGACTTGTTAATTCATTAGACTTTTAATATGCAGAGGTATCAGATCAGACGCACGCTGGGGTTGTTTGTGACCCACCAGGAGGTGCTGTAAAGCTAACAGGGACTGGCAGCACCTGTGCCCCCACATTCCAGCTGCCAGCACTGTGCTGCGGGGTCCAGGAGTGGCACATTAGCGGGGGTTGTGGCTGGAGCTCCGCTAGCACGGTCATGCTGGGGAAATGTCAACCGCGAAACCGGCCAGGTCCTGCGAGCCCAGAGCCCGGCTCTGGCGCCCAGCGTGACTCTGACATGATCGTGGATGGTGGTTATGACACATGTAAGCAATGACTCCACACAGCTATCTGATCAGCATTACGGTGCTGTCAGAAGCCTCTGACCACCGGGGCGTGATGGGAGCTACGATAGGGCTCGCCCCGCTCGCACGGGTCAGGGAAAGAGGTGGGCTGGCCACCTCCCTGGAAAATGCCTCACCCTCACTCCTCCGTGTTATTTGACGGCCATGATTTCCATAATTTCAGCCATTCGCTCTCCATTAATCAATGCATTTCTCACTTGATGCATTTGTTTTTAATGAACACACAAGTAGGATTTTAAACACACCAGGAGCAAAACAAGCCTTATTTGTCACAAGCCGGCGCGTGAATCAACCATCAGTCACTGCCATCACAATTGCCACAGTCTGCTGTCAGGGCCTATTACTGCTGAATTCATTTCCCTCAATTAATTCAAAATCTAACCCCCTGGCAGCCACCAATGTATGTTTTTTATATCCCTCCACCCACCTATTTGTCAAAATGGACTCAGTGACAGTCCTGCGATGCATTCATTATAAAAATGAGAAACAATAGTGCACACATATCATTAATTACAGTAACTCAACATTTAGAATAGACAGATATGCAGCTC
This sequence comes from Takifugu flavidus, assembly GCF_003711565.1. Lineage (NCBI taxonomy): Eukaryota > Metazoa > Chordata > Actinopteri > Tetraodontiformes > Tetraodontidae > Takifugu > Takifugu flavidus. Next base: position 8,562,599 of record NC_079520.1, on the reverse strand, counting down.
TGCCTTTTCTGCACATTCACCCTGTTTCCCCCCACCCCAAGTCTGAATTTTAGGGGATGACCACTCGACTTGAAATGGTTTCTCCTAGTAAAGATCAGCTAATAATCATGCCATCATTTAAGGGTGATGGCTTAAAATCTACTTAACCAGAAAGACAATTGCACTGCCAGTTTAGTGCATAATAAAGGCTCCACCACCAAAACCAGAAAATAATATATATTTTCATCCTCCGTTACAGATGAAGCAGGGGATCAGGCGTGATCCTTTTGCCCAATGTTATTGTCTTGACCTTGTTATTAGTCGGGGAAGGTGTTTCTCAGTGCACGCGCAGATCAGAAAACTAGTGAACTGCGGAGAGACAGTCACGGAATTTGGCAAAGACTGTTTGGGTTCGGGACAGCTGACTGCACCTTTAAGCAGGAAATCCAGAATAAATGTCAGAGCGGCGTATTCCCGTCTGATCATTTGTCTTATCTAAATCAACCTTACACACGGCCGAAAACAGCAAAACAGAAAGAACCTAAATCATAAACAGCAGTAACCATGTCCCAACTAGTCCTTATCACAAAGGATTGGATCCTATTAAACTACTGCTTTGCCTCGAGGAGAACAAGGACACTTTCATGCCCACGATGTCGTGTTTAAATTAATTAAGTGTGAACAAGATTTAACTTCAGGATATAATTTGAAAGTATAATTGCCCATAGGGATTAAAATGAACTGGGTGGACTGCGGCGTCACCCCACTGTGCTCCCCGTGTTGGGAAATGTCCAGTTTCAAAGATTAATTTCCACCTTTGAGGAGAAAGCCTTAATCTGAAAGGATGTTAAAAGAAAAGAAGTGGCGAGGGAGGGAAGAACTTGCGTGCAATCAGATGCCACTTGACTAAAATGTTCACCGTGCAGAATGCACAATTACAGTTTTCCCAGTGCATGATTCCAGGCTTTTTATTGGCTGCACGGGGAGCATTTTAGTGCATATTAATTACACAGGGGGGGTTGTCGTGCGAGGGTCACGGCAGCCATGCTTGCTAAGCTAGGTCATTTGAGCCAGGAAAGCAGCTTTGTGAGCCTGCTGTGCACATCATGGTCGCAGTGAGACAGAAAAGACCCACGTAGCGAGGTTGCTGGTGTGATTACCAGTTCAGTAATAAATACCAATTTCTCCCCAGTACCTGTAAAAGTCCTGCTTCTGAGCTACTCGCTGTAGGATTAAAATATGCTTATTGTGCTGGGTTTAGAAGAGATTAGAACATTAGGACTGGCCAGCGGTTCTGGTCACTTATTGTCCAAATCTTTTATGGGGAAAATACTTTCACCACAATTCACGACACACTCGACTTACAGACCACATTTTACACAGCTGTGATAGTGTGTGTCCTCTCTACATGGGCTAAAGTGTTGCCTTTGTCACAAGCGCTGGTTGACACATGTGCGTGACATTGAGGCGGAAAGACGGCAGGAGTGGCGTCTGTTAGACACGATGGTGACTCAGATTGCTCCTGTGTGGATCTTTTTACCCCACAGCTCTCTGGGCAAACCTCGTCACGCCAAATATTTCTAAATAGCTGTTTCTTGAAGCTAAAAAGCTGAGTTTGCCAGGATTTGAAATTAAAATGAACATTATATTCCAGTCTATACATGCAACCGCCAAAATGGTAGCCTTTGTGATGTGGCTCTGAGAAGGGTAGTAAAATTAAAGGGTTATTTAAGGTTAGCAATGAGATTTCCAGGAAAGAGGATTCTGGGTTTTATTCTAGCTCCGGGCAGCCTGTCTGTGTGGCATTTGCATGTTATACACGTTCTTTTCCAGTTTATCTTCCAAAGTTCAAACTGCCCCGATAGGTTTGAGTGAACAGCACATGTTCCCTTCATGGCAAGCAAACTTTCCAGATCAACTCCGATGAGAAATCCGTGACATGGTTTGAAATAAAAAGTCGCTATCGCCTGCACTTTATGGATAGTGTTCCAAATGTCTCTTAAATCTGTATCATCGGCTGCATTCTTCCACCAAAGCCTGATGAAATTCTCAATGCAGCATTGAAAAAGTATCAGTTCGGTGCCGTGTTGATTTGTTGTGGTATAGAGGTTTATCGGATTTCTGTTACAGCAATATAAATATCATTTAGCACAATACCACACAGCAGAAATTGCACTTTCTATTATATTTGCGGAAATGTACACCTCCAGCAACTCAGAGCCGTTGAAATAATTACACTTTACCTTCATGGAGGCCATAATTCATCCTCATTGAAGTGAACTTTCTCCTATGCAAACAAAGAAAAAAATTCAATACACATGCTAATGTCCATAAAGTATATCTTGTTCTGTGGCGAGCATGAATTAGACCCCCATGCAATATGTAAAAGTAATATCCAAATCCAGTGATGTGTCCTTTTGAGGCACAGCTCACAAATTTGCCCGTTTCTGATTAGCTCAGCAGAAACAGTGATAGTTTACTTTGATAAATTAGAGCAGGCAAGATTTAATGAATGGAACATGGGGGTCACCTTTGTTTCTGGGGGTGATACAATAAGAAAAAAGGAACAAACAAACAGATTTTTCTTACTGCCACATGCCTCTCCTTAATAATCAGATTTCTCATCCTCCTCGTAATAGAGGGTGCACAGAATCTCATTACCTGCTCTCGCTGAGGGGAGAGAGGCTACACTTCTTCTTTGACTTCCTCTCTCAACCAAGAAAGGTGGGAGGGGGGGGTGATGGCAAAGAGCATGGGACATACAGAGTTCTGCAAATTTGCACATGCATCCACGTCCCCACACAGATATGTAAATGATTCAGGCAAAACCAAAATGCTAAAGTCTGCACCATTAGTTTTCCACTTCATAATCTCCACATGGGGCCGTTAGAGGGATAATGTACCATACAACACATGGTTTACTTTTAATTAATAGGAAAAAACCTACTTTGAAATGAATATTAAATCCAGATTAAGCCAGGAAACCTCTCAGCTCTTGGTAAATGTAACGCTCACCTGCTTTAAGAAGGAAGGGGTGAAAGAATATAAAGCAGATTAGAATGTTAGTGTTGGAATAAGTAAAGACTCCAAAAAGATCAGTAAGAAGATGCAGATATTTATCATAATTAGATTATACTGTAAATTACAGTCATTAGATTTTAGTTTCGTGTAAGTAGGAAATAGGATCAGACTATTTCAACATATCTACATATTTATTACTCAGATTAATTAAAGGAAATCTGAAATTAGTTTAGGGCTGTATTTCATGTGTGTCACACAGTAACAGAAGTACTGCTAATTGTTTAACTTGTAAAATAATATAAATAATGGTGGCATATCCGTTATTTCACTGGCTTAAAATGAATTGAGTTTATCTAGAATGTATCATTTTCTCAATTCAAAACATTATTGTGGAATTTGCAGCGTAACTTTCCTTTTAAATAGTTTATTTCCCTCCCGCTGTGTGGCCTCCCCTGCCCTGAACATCCATAAATCTATTTTTCTAATATCATAAAAACATCGTCCTTCTAACAGAAAAACTGAGACGTTGGCCGATAGAGCGAGCTGAGGGAAGCCCAGAGTTGTTCCAGCTCCCCAAAGCAGGAGGTGACAAAGCATTTAGCAGCTCCTCTGCAGCATGTGACACATTCAGCTTCACTTTGCAGGAAGCATAACAATTAATGCATGTTAATTCTTAATTACGGTAATTTCTTCTGAAACTGGCTGTGAGGTTTTAACAGGGTGGCTGGGTGCGAGGAGATTCTGTGACAACGCGGAGTTGTTGTTTTCTCTGGTAATGCTCTGAGCACATTCACATGTCCTCTGGTGTTAGGGACCCTTAATGAGGATGGAAGTTCAAACATGACACACTCTGAGCTCATAAAAATAATTGGCTCTTCCGTCATAAAAGGAAAACACCGTAATTCATTTGCATCTCCTCTGCTGAGTTTTAGAAGAGCAGCATGAGTCATTTAATACAGTGAGGTTGCGCAACTGGATCGGTGGAGGACTTCTGAGCCAAAACTCAGAACAATCACAGAAAATCATTTTAATAATGTTGCAATTGTACAACAAATAAATAAACCTACAGAATACAAATGAATGTCAGTGTGACTCAGGTTTTTGATTTTCAGGTTGAGGCTTCGGTCAAATCGTCAAATGGAACGACATAATTCTCTGGAGGAACCCAACAAATCGAGCTGTCTGATGGGTAATGTACTGTACAAGCGCTCTAATGAGATTCAATTAAACCACACCGGAATGCATGGACAACTCGGCTAGAATACGGTTGAAACCTGCTCCTGTTGAAATTAGCTAGATGTAAATTTGATAAGAAATAAGATTTTTGAAAGGCTGATTGGAGCAATCGCCTCCCCAGAAAACTGCAAATGTGTTCACATTCCAGTTCTGTAAAGTGACCCCAATTCTCTGAAATTGTTTTAAAAAGACTTGTTTTGCAAGACAGAATATTTCACCTGACACGATTCAAGCGAGTCACGTGGTGCAAACCAACCACAACTGGGCCATTAAATATATGTAAATGAAGAGAAACACAGGAGAACCGCGTGTAATAGCACACACGAGGGAGAGATGGATCCTGGGCAGTGATTAATTTATTTGATGATGCCCCTGGTGAGGAATTTTAGGTCACAAATGAAGTGACAGGATGACAAATTACCATTTTAGGGGATTTACAAGGAGTCATTAATGACCAACTGTAATGTGGTTTACAGCAACCTAGAAGGTGGAATAAATATAGAAGTTTTTCCAAATTAGAGATTTTACTCTCTATTGTGTTTCCAGAACAAATGGATGTTTGGAGAAGCGACTCAGTTCATTTCCTCCTGCGTGTTACCCCACAGTGGAGGGAATACAACTAGCAACCACAAACACAAGAGAAAACACGCATTTGTGTTGCCCTGTGTCGTAGTGTTCTAGCGAGTTAAAATAATTCCAATCTGGATCAAAATCCTTCCTAATTCCAAGCACATATATAATTGACTGATGGGTTGTACAGTTGGATGTAAAGCTGCCACCCTCATAGGAAGCAATCCAGATTCCCTCTGACATGTTTTATTTAAATCTTTGGCTTCATCACTGACAAACTAGATCAATTCATTAATTAAAATTAAGTTCATGTGTATCATAGTTTATTTAAGTGTTAAAGGAGACAGATGCTCTTTCAGGAGTCGCTGTCACGCTTGTCTGTCCAGTTCACTTTGCTGCTTTTAAATGGCTTTTAAAAGCCAGTGGTAAAAAGAGAGCCGAGATGACAGGAGGAATCTTCACCGCCTGTATTAATTCGACAGATCCCTTGATTCCCCTCCTGGGCCCCTCTGGAGGACCCAGTGCTTCAGCGACTTGATGGCGCGTACGGTAGGTGTGACAAATATCTTTGGTTCGGAGGAGCTAGTGGTGTTGCTTCACAGATGACGTGCCACTGGGATGTCTGAAAACACTCGTAATTGTGCTTCCAGAAGGGAAACGGTGTCCCTGTTTGAGCTGCAGCGCTCCGTCCTCAATAAAAAGCTTCTCACTGCCAGATATTGTTACATATACGCAACAGAGTTCCAAAAATAAATGACAGTGATGCCAACTCTCACTGTTAGTGGGGAAAAGGACACACATGATCATAGCTGCCTTGCTAATCACCCTTATTTTAGTGAAAATAGGAACATGAGGGGAATAATCCTCCAAGACACAGGAACAATCCACTAACAAGTTAATCACCCTCAAATTGAAGTGATAAAATTCCCCCCCAAAAAATACATAACAATACTAATTTTTATTTTTAATAATATTTATTTATTAATATTTTCGAAAAATGTCCAGAAAAGAAAAGCATTGACAGAAGTTAACAGGATTTACAGTCGTTTTCTTTGATGAATATGCCACACATATAGAAGAAAGAATGATCAATACTCAAGCTTCACACACTCCTTTTAAGATACAATAAGATAATGGCATGAACGCGATGTGGATTTTTCATTTACAGCAGCAAAGCTGGGCACCAAAGAAGCTGGGCACCATCACCTCTTTCCCTGTCACAACTGCCTTGAATCAAATATCACACAGGAGCAACGTGCTTTTTTCTGCTTTAGTTCGCAGTTACTTTGCTGACAAGTTTCTTTCAGATTAATTACATGAGTGATTACTCTCAGGAAAGCTACACAAGTCTGGCAGTAACACAACAGTCTATCACAGGTCACTGGAGCAGTCAGCCCATTTTTGCTCACTACACAAGTGTTGCATTAGAAGGAAATGTGGAAATTGGAGGCTGAAATTGAAAAGTCTAAGAGGAGGTAACTCTGCAGAAGAATGAGTCACATCCCCGGTCCAGTATTAAAAGCCACTCCATAAAATGATTTATTGGATTTAGTTAACAAAGAGTTCTTTTAAGTATTTGATGAATGGAAACCTGTTGAGACGTCATTAAAGACAAAATAATTGAGACAAGCACGCATAGAATCTACACCAGTAACTGGCCCAAGGTGTATTCCTGCCCCTCCACCTGTTACCACAGGGACCCCTCTCCATCCTGATTAGGATTAAAATAAATGTACTCTGTGCAGTCTCGTTCATTTAAAGCACAGCCAGCCTCACTTGGGTCCTCTCCCACTGCATGTCCTGTGACCAAACATCTCCGATGTCACGAGTGAACGCATGAGCGACTGGGTTAATGTTCACACTCTGCATTGGATACACTCGGCATGTACCATGAAAGTGACGATGAGCTTCTTTCCAGATTGTGCCCAATTTCATGGTGCTATAGACACACAGCGTCGGTTGATCGCAGCCATTTATTCCCTATATACTGGGTTTTCTGCACTTGTCAATAGCCTGTCTTGTCACCAATAACAGACACCAGACAATGGAAAATATGAAAGGGTGAACCCAAAACCCTAATAACAGTATGAAAAGTGGCAGAAAAGTGAGAACCTAAGAAATCAAAATGAGGTTTTGCACCTGTAGTTTTCCAGGACTGCAGTACACCTGTAGGTAGCTTGATGTGAAGGGTGTAGGACAATAAACAGCTCTGTTAAACAGTTCCATAGTCGACATGAGAACTCCAAGCTAATCTAATCTTATAGTGTCAATGATCCCCCAAAGAAGGGGGAATAGAATGTCACTCAATTCTTTGAGATGCGTTGAAAAAAGAACCATTTATCTCATATATTCTAATTCTCTGATCTGCATCTTTAACAAGACGGTGGCTTCTTCCTCTCACTCCTCTCCTGCTCTCGGCCTTTGTGGTGAAAATAAGTGATGTGTATGGTTGTGGTTTGATTAACCTCTGCGCTGAGCTCACGCCCCGTACAATATCATTGCCTATTGACCCGCGAGTGCTCAGAGGTAGGGCCGTTGCAAAGGTCTGGAGATGTGGGACTCACGGTGGTAACAGGCCCTGGCCTAATTGTCTGTTCTTTGTAAGCTGAAGTTATTGGCAGCTGCCACTGTCTCAGCCGTCCTCGCTGCAGCAAAATGAACAGGAGCCGGCTAATTGCAATGGCCTTTTCATCATCTCAAATCAAAGACTTTCATACAAGCTGGGAGAGGCAGCATCCTCTCAGACCATTAGGGAAGCCGTAAGTGTATCCCTGAGCTGAGATCTGGACAGCTGGATCACCACAACCACTCCCAGGATGTTATGAGATCTGCCTCTCCACCTGTGGGTGTATTTAGCACACGGCCCCGCTGACCTTTCTCCTTACCTGAATGCCATAACCTGAATTTAAGAGGCTGGTTGGCAGAAGAGTGGATAGCAAGTTGGTTGGCAGGTGAATGTGCTGGGGGTGGGTGGGGGGGCTTCGACAGGGCTGGGTTGTATGGGAGGGCAACTGGTCCTCCTGACAAGAGATCAATACTGTCCTCAGAGTGGCTGGAGTCAAGCTGCTGGGTCTGACAGGGGGGCTGTGTGGCGTAATTGGATCAGGGGGCGCAGCAAGTCGCCTGCCTGCCTGCACCCCCCCACCCCACCCCCAGCCCCAAGTACTGTCACAGCTGTCACATGTCATCCCCCTACACTGCTGTCACCCCAGGAGGCCGATGGTCTCCCCTCTCCCCTTTCCCTCGCACCCATGCAAATGTCCACTTAGAAGATGAATGCTGCAGATATTAGACCCATTCTTCATGCTTTTATGCAAAGGAAAATTCTATGTCATATGAGAATTTCATGGAAATAAAGTCACCATTTATTGGAAGCCGAAAGAGTGAAACCGCCTAGAAGGGGGGGAAAAAAGGGTGGAAATGGCTCGGTTCAGCTTATTAAAAATGGAAAGTAAATAAGGCTTTGGAAAAACAAACAATGAAGGAGTTGGGGATTAGAGGAAATAAAAAGAAAAGTGAAAGAAAAAACTTTACAGACAATATATTGTAATGAAAAAATCTCTCACCTTTATATCAGGTTACTTCATATAAATGGCAGTAACACTAATCCAGAAGCACTGATTGACTGAGTCTCCCAGAATGTCTGTAAATTCACCAGGATTTCAAATAAATATTATAGTGCCATTTTCAGATACGTAAAGAAATCCTCCAGCAGAAAATTACTAAATCATTTTAAAAATGTGATGTTCCTTAATTATCTTTATCTTAAAATGAACTGTGCGATCACGTGCCAATGTTCAGCGTGGCTCAGGGGAGATGATGCTCAATCACAATCGAGGAACCTAGGAAGACATTAATGGAGATAATGTGTCTGTTAATCTAGCCGGAGTGGAATTCTGGCTGAAAGGCCTCTGAAAGCAGTGATTTTTTTCAATTCCTTGAAGAAATGAGATCTGAGGGTGCGCGTGAGCGTGCCAGACACAACTAAAACGCTTCCTGAATCTCGCGCTTTCCAAAGCCTTAGTAATTGTTACCGATTGATGAAAGAAACAGCCTGAGCATATTTGGAATAATCACTCATCACTTGACTGTCGCATCGTATTTCCGACTACAGACGCCGCACAGCAAGGTGGATTAAGAGCTGGTTCAACATTAAACAGGAAGCCATATGTAAATTTACAGCACTAATTAGGAGATGCTGTCTACGATGTTATCCTCAGACAGACTTTCTGCCCTCCATTTTCACACACTTAATCAAATTAAAGGCTTAGGAGCTGCGCGGTTATTGGATTATGGCTGATACATGTGCGATTCCTTTTAGTTTGGGCAAATAATGGAGTGATTGTGGTTTGATAAAACTGGCTGCTTAAGCTGGGGGGGTTCACTGGAGTCGACAAATTCCATAGAAATTACACCTACACACTACCACTCACCACTGGAGAAACTTTTTACAAAAAGCACACACACACACACACACACACACACACACGCACACACGCACACACGCACACACAAACTCATACAAACATACGGGTGAAGCTGAATCACTGTTTCACTGATCTATGACAGCAAAGCCTCCTTCTGGGACTGCACGTTCACCTTGGCAGCCTCAACGGTTCAGCGGCCACGAAGATGTGGTTAACAAATCGGGAGAAAGCTCACTGAAATCAGGGCGGTCGCAAGCTTGTGCTAAGTGATCTGTATTCCCAGTGAATTTGCTGTTCCTTAACCCTGTGAAATTAAAAACACTTCCTAAAAGTCACCCCCAGACCTCTCACATAATGCAAAATTCAAAAACCATCATGCATCAGTGTCTGCGGGTAATGTAGGAGGGGAAACACTGGCCAGAGCAGATCCAGGGTTTTTCCTTCACCCCGACATTTAATGGAAAACCAGTGCGAGAAACAATCCTACCCGACGCTTAATTCAGGATTTTCTGGCAATTTTCAGACTCTGTCCACCACAGTAGGAATTCCACGAGACGAAACTGTAGTTTTGTCCAAGTGTTTAGTCGACGTAATTTACCAGATACCACCTGCTGTAAGACAGTTAACAGTGAAAAGAACAAGGCTCTCGGAGCATCGTGGAAAGTAAAGATTGGCAGGTGAAAGTGAGGCTTACAGGCTGACCTACACACAAGACCTCTTCATCCGTGACTCATAATCACTACTCTGGGGAAGTCACATGGTCCGCTAAAAGGCAGCCAAAGCCATTATGGGGTGCTTAAAACTGCACTTAAAGATCACTTTATAGGCTATTACATTAACTGCAGTTAGGTATTTACATGACACATCCAACAGCTTTTTTTTGGACGTGGTAACACATCTGTTTGTGAGCACAGCATCATATGCAGCTATGCTCTGTGACAGAGGCAGCCAGCATCCAGGATCGGTGTGTTTCTGCTGTCTGATGTGCAGGATGCATAGATTTTCTTTACTACTGTGAGAAGCAGCAACTTCCAAGGCCAGAACACCACATATGTTTTGGATGGCATTTGTCGGTTGGCATAACGCTGCTGCTATTACTCTGTCTTACATGAACAGTGACCCCCCCCACACACACACACACACACACACAAAGCAGAGTGGGCTTGGATCAGCGGAGACAGCCCCTTCCCCGAGGTCACCCGCAACCACGCGACCACACCACACTGACGTGATGTGAAGCCGGTGCAGCGGAGTGTAAATAAAGGGAGAGAATTACAAATCCTGTCATGACCGCGGCGACTAGAGCAGCTCGAGCAGAGACGCCTGGCCACAAACCTGACTGGGAGCTGGTTTGTGGGCTTTTTCCTGTTGAGGTGGCCGCCTCAGCCACGTCTGTCTCGCTGTCCGCCTGTGGCCTGACAGCTCAGGAGCGCTTTGCCCGGACGCTCACTGTTGACATATGACTTAATAACTCTCATGAACACTGATGACTGACCACGTGAAAACAATTGAAGGCATCCGAGCAGCCATGGCAGGTATTCGCTCTCTGCTGCTTCATCATATCTGGGATGACGTGATCACATTTAAAAGCAGCAGAGGAGTCAAGTTCCTGACTACTGCATTCACGTTGCCTGCCACTAAATAATCACCCTAAATAAAGCCTATTATTGGTTATTTTATGACAATTAAGCCACCAATGGTTCTAAATGATTATCTGACATCAATATTTCAATATCCTGCTCTGTGTGAGCTCTGTGCATTGCACAAGCATCTCAACAAAAGATTAGAATCAATTAAACATTTATGGAAATGGCATTGCTTCCTAATGCTATTTCCCCTGACATTTTGCACCTATTATATTTCCAGACATTTGATGATGTTCCTGTCACACACTTTGATAGATTTTAAGACACAGTCACAACAAAGACTGAGAGGAGGGACCTCAGCAACCAGAGATTAGTCTAGTGGCTGCATTTTTATCAAAATGAGGGTTTATGACAATAGACTTTGGTGTAATACATAAATGAATAAAGAGGGAAATACTGTGAAATATGCTGCTTGTTGCAAAATGCTTACAATTCTTAAATTCAAAATGTCCCAAAAAAACCCCAAACATTAGTATTATTAAACATGAATAACATAAAAAACATCAAATACACTCTTGGCTGTGTTGGTTGCTTGAAAGCTCAGAAAAGGGAGGAGTTTGGACAAACAGCACGGTTCGTTCTCTCGTAATTCCTTATTCAACCAGCATATAATGGAAATTTCAACAGTCATAGTAGATTAACCTTGCACGGGCCCCTCTTTGATACCTTTACATGCATTGTTCCCAGAAGTGTTGGGTAAAATGCATTTTCAGTTTTATTTTCCTCATCAGCTTGACCTTCATATCGCAAAACAATCGCAACTACTAGGTTGCAATATTTAGTCATAGTTATTATATAATAATAGATCAGTTGAGAGTGGGATATTCTCTGGTACGTGTGCAGACAGCATGTCTGCCACCTGTATAGATACAGTATACAACAGGTCTCACTGGCAGGGTTCTGTTCACTGATGGCCACGGAGGTGATGTGGGTGAAAATGTCATAACATATATGCTTGTGAAAGTCATAGTTTACAGGTGAACATCTTAAACACCTTTATATTGCACATTGCAATTATATTTTGAAGAACTGTTGGTGCAGCAGACACAGAGAAACTGTCTGAACACACTTGGCAGCTTCTGTCCTGCCAAATGTGTGTAAAGAACAATAAAAAAATTGTATTTTGAAGCAAATAAAGTGGGTACAGACACCAGAGCTGAATGATATATTGTATGTGTGTTGAGAGGTAATCATATGTATCAGGGTATGGCTAAGTCTTAGAAAGGAGGTGGAGAACCTGGTTAGGAAGTCTCAGTGTGTGGGAGGTGTGCCTTCATACAGTGTCACAGTGTTCTCTGTAAACATCCTCAAACTACACCAAGTACTTGAAATCGGCTGAACCGCCCTAGTAAAGGACTCAAAGACCTGTGTGTGGGCTGCAAAGTGCAGACTTGTCTCTGATGTCACGGCTTCTGCAGAACAGGGCAGACAAGCTCATGTCAAAGCTATTTCTGATAAACGGGGGCTCAAAACTGCATTGCTACAGGAGGTTTTGGAAACCAGCAGACTTTCGTACGCCATCGCCATAATACTTGGGTGGGCACGTTGCACGTGTGCCCATTAACCCAGATGTGGTGAAGCTGATGAACCTGTTCAAGGGGCTGTGTAAGAAAGAAAAGAACAAAGAAAAAGAAAAATTTCTTTTACATTTAACATTTTTTTTAGGTCTCCTTCCCGAAAGAATCTCATCTCAGACATCGGCTTCAAGTTTTCCTGATTTATACGTTACATATGTGCTCCTTATGTTAGAACAATCCCTTCAATTAAGTGATGAAAAATGATGCAGTCATATATTTCCCTGGTATATTATCTTTTCCTGTCTCCTGCGAGGAGGTGGTGTCCTCTTCTTCTCCCTGAGAGGAGCCAGAAAGACCTTCCCATGATATGGTTTGTCCTCTAAAGCCGATTTGCTGACATTGTTGAGGTTGTGAACACATTACTGGGCTGCGCTTGTGATATGCTTCACTCTTGACTCTATTCACACTTCTTAAAAACTAAATTAGCAATGGTAACCTCAACCGAGAATATACAGCTGTGTGCAGGTGCTGCTGGAGCCTGGCTCTGCAGAGGAAGATAGGAATCCTCCACACAATGAAAATGAACAGCATCTCCCTATTCCATATATAATCAGTCAGGTTAGCGCAGGAAGAGATATCAGCCTCACTCTCCATTTGCTGATAGCAGCATGCAGCGGCGTTAAGAAATCACCCCGAATGTGCTGGGCTAGATAACTGAACATGTTGGGTGGCTACATGAGATATATTTACACAAAACAGGGAGCAGACAGGGTAGATCTAATTGACTAGGTAGCAGTTTGCCGAGGTTGGCACACCGCTCAGAGTCCAGTGGATGAGGGGCTTACAGAAAGGCCGTCAGAGAGCAAAAGATTAGTACTGACGTCTCTGCCACATCAATTACAACCCGCTGTTTGGCTGGGGAGAAATCCCCACCGCCGTCTCTTCAAGGCCACCAAGCACAAACTGGGTGTGTCAGAGGTCATCCAGGGGAGGAAGTGCAAGGCCCCGGCCTTCCCAGTGGGAGTCACTCCTGCGGACTGGTTATTCAGAGTCCCCTGTGGATGGAGGTGCCACAGTGAGTTTTATAGCAAACACCACACCTGTCATTCACCAGAGGTCCATGGTCCTGCACAGTGGGAGGGGAAGGGCCAGAACAGAGCGCACGGTCTATTGTGGTTTTTAATACTCTGCATTCAGATCGCTGCAGAGACAGAGCAAATTAGGTTTTTTTGCTATCGAGTCTGGATCAGGAGCACAAAAGAACGGTAAAAAGTTGTTCCGTCCAATGACGCACAATCAATCATCTGCATGTACAACTAAAAAGTGAACAATGTGTTGTGGATTATTTCGATGAAAGAGCCGGAACCATTCATTTAGTTGCTGATCCTAACATAACCTCTAATTCCAAACACCAGGTTCCAGAGCACAAACACTGGTCACTGGTCCACAACAGCACGACGCCATCACACCGAGTTAGTGTGCTTATTTTATTTCTGCCTGGTGTAGTTGTTGTTGAACCAGTCAGACCCGCCCACACTCAGCACACCCAGATATGCATCCTTTCTCAGTGGGGGGCCGACAACAGGCATTAGACAGCAGGGTGTCTGATAGCACCAACACCTGCATCTTTAACCTCCAACAGTCCAGAGGGAGCTCAGCAATCATATCTTTAGGTTTCTCCTTAATTTCTCTTTTTCTGAGTTATTCCTTTTATTTGTCACTGATCCCTTGATTTGGTTTAAGTTGGAAACACAATTACCAATGCTAACCTGTAATCCATCCTAAAAGTACTTAATTAGTAATGAAGTAAATTTAATCACAAGTCATTAAATAATTATTTGGGGAAAGAAATGCCAGTTATGCTCACAGTTGCTTCCAAATCTCCAATTAAAATCAAAGTGCTTCATTTTTCTAAAATTTGTATTTCAAATTGTGCACAAAATTAACAATTACGCTGTTGCAGACTCAATTCTTATCAATTAAGCTCCGAGAACAATCCTTTAGGTGTCTAAACAACTGTAAAAAAGGACTTCAGAGATGGAGCAAATGGAATCATAATCCAATTACCTTTAATTGCATTTATGTTACGCTCACCTTTATTCTGTAACAACGAATTTACGATAAGGCAAAGAGAATTAAAACAGTCATAAGTGAAAGTCTTTTCTTCCCCTCGAGGATCTCCGCTGAGTCCCAACTTCACCTGAGAGCTCATGAGAATTCAGATCAAATACCTCCCGCGCAGAGCTGAGCCAGACCGGCCATAAATTGCTAATAGACTAAATGAAACAAGGTAGGAGGCCCCCGCTTGGCAGCAATTACCCCTCAGATGTAGTCATTCATATCCCTGCATGTGTCGTTCCGTCAGGGCAGCGCCGGCATTTTGTCTTACCGACTTTGCTGCACGGCTCAGAGCTGATTGGAGAGCTGACCACAGATATACAGGCCAGGATTCAAAGTGGCGTTTGACCGGCCGGCCGTTCACAGGGATGGCAGCTCTTCCTGCCTTTCATCCGCTTCATGTAATCAATTATTAATCAAAGTGAGGTTTTGAAACTCAAAGACGACGTCTGCTGCACTCATGCATCCGCCCGGCTTCCATTTGCTGTTCGTGGCTTGATTCATGGGGTTCTTGCAGCGCATCCTTCTGATGATGAATGTCATAGCCCCAAATTGGAACTTTTATCCAACTAAGTATCAAGAACCGAGTATTGCATCCCTTCTGGCATCGCCCTGGTTACCAGGGAAAAAAATCATATTTGTTGACTGCTAATGCTCTCAAACAAAAAGAATTATTATATTTTTAGGATATATGGTCTCCATAAAAGCCAGAGAGTCTTTCTTTAACATATTCTCTTTATTTATTTTGCATTGATTGCCAACTATTATGTGGTTTTGCTACCATTTCCAGTTGTGACTGCCTGTTTCCCTTTAGCAAGCACAGTGGTGGCCAAAATGACCCGAGCACCTGACCGAACCGACAACAGATGGCTGCTCTGAGTTTTTAATGATGATGATCAATAAATCCTCTTCAGCCTCATAGCATCAGATACTGTAGATCCCCTCAAACATGTATCATTTCCAACGGCATCCCTCTGAATGAAGCCTTATGAATAAATATGCTGCCACTTGCAACTCAATTCAATCATTTGATAAAATATTCATCCTTTGTTTGGGAAACTCCGAGTCCTCCTGTCCACCTTTTCATTGTAAGACAAATTGAAGCAGAGGGCCAGCGGTAAACAGAGAATCTATTTAGCCATCCCATTTCAGGTCCGTGAGGAGAGCGGGGCCCTTCAAAGGCAGAGGCAACAATGTGAGTGACATCGGGTCATCCTTTCTCCTCGCAGTCACCTGGCTGATAGAATTGTTCAGGGAGGAGATAGCAGGGACCTGTGAACAGCTTCCTTTTTTTGTCATCGCCATATCTTATGATTGATGGCTCCATGGCTGCAGCGAACCTGCCCTTTTTAAATAATTTATGTTGCCCATTGCTGTGGACAAGTAGTTTATAACCAGGTTGTTATTTTTCCATTGACTGCAGAGATCAATACTTTAAAGACACCACACGGCCACTAATGAACTACTTAAAGGGCTCTCTGGAGGACAGAACAATTTCAGAGTTGGCTCAAAGTGTGAAAACGGTCTTATTAAACTGTAAAGTTCTACTGAGGCAGTAAACAAGTAAAAGAGCAGGAACAGCCTGTGCTACAGCATTTGTGCAGGGGACACTTCTGTTGCATCCACTGGTTGACAAATACTGATAGTCGGGCTTCCCGGGTCGTCAGAAAACCTCTCCTTGGGTCTGCAGGCGACCCAATCCGCCAACCCAGTGTGTCATTATTTGACTCAACCTCTTAGAAATTGCTCCTTTAGAGTGTGGTGGGTTCCCATCCATGTGGGAAGTGACCTGAAAATGGCCCCAAAGCTGATAGGATAGGGAAAAAAACTGCGGGTTTGATTCTTAGGCGGCCCTCATAGCCTTGCTCACGCTGTAAAAGTGAGCCAGGGAAAAAAGCAAAGTAACTCCCTGAAGCAGTCCAGCCAAGTTCAGAGTTGTAAATCAAGAGGTCCTTGCTCATTCTCCCTCGAACAAAGTGACAAATTAGCCGAACAATACTGTTTGAATTCTTATTAAAGTTGATTAATTTATATCATTAGTTGATCGCACAACAGCTCGTAAAATATAAGAAATTAATTTCTTTGCCGTGATTAATACATGAAACACTTGAATTAACATCAATAAATCAATTTGTGAATCAATTACATTATCAAGTTTAAATACTAAGCTAATAGTGTACATTAACCAGTGCCGCAAAGTGATCATAGATCATTTTGCATCTCTAAGAGAAAGATCTCAAGAGCGCCCTTAAATGATCAATGCTAAGAGGATCCAACTCTGACCTTAACAAGCCACGACGCGTTTTACACGATCCCGTTACAGTGGATAGTTCTGGAGTCCAGGATATGATGCAACTATAAAATAAAGTGCAATTATTCCCCGACATGTGGATTAGATTTAGGCGCTATCAAAATCATTGATATACAGTAAGGGATGGATGGAATTTTGATCCTTTTTTTCTGGTTTTAAAGGCTACATTACCATGACAGATTCTCCTCATATGAGCCTGGTCCTGCTCAGGGTTTCTCCCTGTTAAAAGGGAGCTTTTAATTTCTTGTGTTGCTTGTTTGAGGGTCAGATTCTGGATTTCAGTAAAGAAACAATCTGACAAAATCTGACACAAATAATATTGTGTCAACTTTATTTTAAAAAGTTTAATCAAATTGACCAAAGAACCACTAAATGGCCATACAGGCTTTCAAAATGTCCTGATATACAGTCATTTATTATCCACGGGGCCCACTGTGAGGAGGGTTTTTTTCATTTTCAAGCACATATCAGCGTCTGTTTCACAGGATCCCGTCACACAGCAGCTTTTCCATATATAAACTCCAACACGCTTTAAATGAACCGTGCTTCTATTCATACAGGTATACACTGAAGTGGAGACACTTCGTCCAAATTAGCAGTGGGAAACTGCCGTGTATAAATGACACCCAGCCCCAGTAAGAACAAGCCCGCGATGTAAAGCATGTCAGGGTTTCTTTCTGGTTGCACTGCTGAGTGCTACAAACGTCACGGCGCCTTTACAGCACCGCTGCAGGTGTGAGAGGTCCTCTCATCCAGCTGTTGTGTGGATCAGTCAACAGAGCTAACGTGACACTCTCTGCAGAGAGAATTGTACTTCAACTCCAGCAAGCTCAAGGCCTGTTTGGTCTCACTAATAAACCTGGACCATGTAATGGGTGTCTGATCACTCAAACGTGGGAGCAGCAGCAAAAGCAGGACAAGAAAATGTCACCTAACATGGATAGAAAATGTACTTCCACCTCTATTTAAGCTTCATTCAGTCTCAGTTTGAGTGGATTCTGTGTTTGTGCCAGGAACCAGGTTGTTATAGATTTTACTGCATTTTTAACCACTCAGTTCAGATATTGAGGTAAATATATAAAGATTAAAGTTTGTAATAAACAGCAGGTATTCTACAGCTGTATTGTTATAATTTTCCTTATCAGTTATTATAAACATAGCTCAAAACCTGGGGAAAGCTGTAATATTATTCATAATACTTCCCATAAATAACCTTTTCTTGATCACCTCATCCCTTACGGGGTCATGGGGAGGGTGCTGGAGCCTACTCCAGCTGCATATGGGCAAAGGCAGGGTACACCCCTGAATGAGTGTTTACCTTATCTGTACTCTCAAGGTGTCCTGGCACCTCCCTCTGCTACTAGAACACCTCCCGAGGTTTGTTGGCACAGGGGTTTTCAACCAGCAAGCCTCCACATTTCAGCCTAGCGTCTTACAGACTGTGAGCTCTTCATCTTTGTCTAATAAAGGAATTCTGAAGCAGAGGGTCCGTATTGAGCTGCTGCTGCTATCAGGTTAGCAGGCTAGATAAACACCTTGACATTGCTTAAGATATTGTCAGAATAAGGAAACAGAAACCACAGTGAGCCTTGGGTGTGAACAAGATTTGGGTCTGAACAATGGCATTGGATTGAATTTGGATTTGTTGATACAAACTTAATCACACGAGACACACATTTCTAAATTCTAGCCCATTTAAAAATTATGGATAAAGTAGACTCATCCAGGATTTCTGGATGCCTTGGAAGATCATTTGCCATGTAATTCGATTCCCCTACACAGACTCTCTGACAGAAGACGCCTTTGCGCCACAACCCTGATAACAACCGCTAATTCATCAAGAGTAAATAAAATGTTTAGTTGGGGGGGACATTAATTATCACATTCATCTGCTCGCTGCCTCCAAACTGGGTTATAATGAAATGTTCTGTAATAGAGACGGCTCTCGGGGAGGCCAGGCGTTTCTGAATCGCTGGAGGTGCGGCAGCTGCCTTCCCCCTCGAGAGATAGAAATTTATGCCGTATACCCCGCTGATTGTTGCGAAGGTAAAGAACCAATAGCGGCGTGTTCAGAGGTTTAATTTAAAGTGTGTTTCTCACTAGGCTGCTCACAACACTTAATTAAACTCTGGTGTTTTGGCAATGACAAATGCTGCGGTGCAGGAGGAAGCAGGGCTGCTGTGACTGAGAGGCTTTTCTAATTTCTTTCATGTGCAGCGATGGCCAGATCCAGGTCAGAAACTGTAGAATTAAAGAACTAAACAAGATTCAGACATGGGGGGGGGCTGGGGCGAGCAGGCGGGTGGTTACAGTCACTTCATTCAGGAATACAGGGTTTTTTTTCTCCCCTTTTTGTGTCCTTACTCTCGGGTTTTTTGGAAAGTTCTGTCATAGATTTATGGGCGTTGAGCTCCTACTCCTGGTTTTCTGCGTGTGGCGCTGCCGTTTCCTGCGGCTGATGTCCTCCTGATGGACACTTCAGCGTTTTGCTGGAAGCTACGATGAATAAAATGAACGGCGGGCTGCTCCACAGCACATTGCTCATACGATGCCGTAATGGCCCGATCTTTCTATTACTTTCCCAGACTCTTAGTGTGACTCTTGATTCTCCGAGCCATAATTCACCGAGGGAAGCATTAAGTTTAAAAGATGCATTTAAGTGTGAAATGTAACATCACAGGTCTGGCACACAAAATCGTGAAAATGTAAGCAGTCAACAAACTGACAGGGAGTGACTAATAGCTTTTTTTTCTGAGCGGAAATTCAATTCATGCCAAACAGAAATCTTATTTTGTTTCTGTAATGGTATGACTGTATTACTGCACATTATATGAGATTCATTTAAAAAGGTGGGAGCAGTCTAGCACAGAGCTGCTGCGAAAAGCAGCCGCTGAGATGTGAAGTCGCACAACTCCGGCTACAATAGCAGGAAATAACCAGCGAGATGCCTGCGAGCCATAAACAGGAGATGGAGCATTTCATTCAATAATGTAATCCATACTTTTAAGTAAAAGACCTCGATTTTGATGTCCTTTTTGATTACTTGAGCAAACACTATTGTGTGTGTCCCCCCCCTCCCCCTCCTGGAGTCACATGCCAATCTTGCAGAGCTTTAGCGCAGTTGTGTAAATACGTAATGACTTTTCCGGGTGCTGAGCGACGGCACAATCACTTTCCTCACCTTGAAAGTTTCCTGCTGTGCATTCGCTGTCATTTGAGCACATTTTATGGCACATTTTTCACAGCTTATTTTTTTTAATCTGCCAAAAATAGACCATTATTATCCTGGAGAGAGAGCAATATATGCGGTATAAAATCAGCACTGTTTATGCCGGCACTCCCTCATCCTAAGTGAAAAACAGACAGCTCATTAAAGGTAATAAAGCACATGCTCAAATCTCTTCTTATTTAGACCTAAATTAGACATTTTAACAAGATAATTAAATGATGGACTGAGTTTCCAGAACAAGGATACCATGAAAAAATGTTTACTGGTTACATAGAATCCCACTAGAATTGATATATTTTGGCTAATCCAGGCTAGTGTACAATAAACCAGGAGTGTGTTTATGTAGAAAAAAATTCCTAGTATTTATCCTGTGTTCTATAGGAGATGCAAACAGCTCCATGTGTATTTTGGTGTTCTGTAAATGCCAGAGAGACGTGGCAGCATCCGTTGGAGTTAACGGTGCAGCACTTTTGTGTTCAGCAGCACAAATCATTAATCATGAGGCCGGCCATATTCTTGTAGTGCCTGTGCTTTCATTACTGGGCCTAATTAAACAGTTCTGTGAACTGGAATCTCAGATTCCTCTGTTACAGATTATCATTAATTATGGTGAAAGTGCTCAGAGATGTTGGACTCAATTATATTCTGCTCAACCCTGGCAGTGGGGTGATTCATTGTTGGGAGCGCTCCGCAGCCGTACTGTCTCTGCTTATCACCAACCTCCACTTTTGTAAATTGGGCTCTGCCAGCCAACAAACTAAGAATTATGTGCTGCTTTTTCATTACAAACATGTTGGAGGAGCACAGACCAATTAAGGGCGGGATATTTTGTGTGGAGTGATGAGGCAGGCATCAGTGCAGTAAGAAGGGGGTTGGATGTTTGGGGGGGTGAGGTGGGGGGTGGTGGAATGGGATGGGGGGGGGGGCTATGGGAATGAGCTCGCCAGGCTGAAGTTGTGGCTTTATTAGCTTGTGTGCCAGGTCTGCTGAGCGATAAGGCTCAGATATCTCAGATCCATCGGCCGTGTAACAGTCAAATTAAAATTTCGACTGAAGGGCTACTTACAGGCAGATATTCACAGTCGGGGGGGGGGGGGGGTTAACGCAAGTTTTCCATTGTTCGTGCTGCCCTAAGCGCTCATGCCTTAGAGGAAGCTGTCGGCTTTTCATAATATTTGTGTATGATATGTAACTTTTTATGCAGCCGAACAGTGTCAGTTTTACTTCTGTGGTCTTGGAAACCGTGTGTGTATTACTGGCCACTTCTTTTTCTCTTTTTTTATTTTAGGAGGTGGCAGGTCAGAGAATTGAGAGGAAAATCTGCATCGGTGTAGCAGAAGTTCCCTCCATAATCTCAGGCCTTGGCAGTTTGCACAAATTCATATGCCACAGTATGTAGTGATTTTAATATATATGAAAATCAGTGGGAGACGTGCGCATGTGTCTTTTATAACATCAGTGGAGGGAGATTTTCACTGTATTACCGGTACAGAGCAGGGCTGTTTTGGCTCCAGCTCAGTACAAAACCATCTTTTTATGAATAACACATGCAAAAGACATAAGAATTAACAAATAAAAAAAACTACCGGGAAAAAAAAATAAGATAAAAAAATAAGGTTTGTTTCCCTAATGTTTCCTTAACTGTGGTTGGTCTAATCCCATAATTCCCATGGCAGACGAGCAAGAAATGGGATTTTCTCTCCTCTTGTCACAGAGAGGCGGCTCATTGAAAATGTAATACACTACTTCCAAGTCACAGGTCAGTCGGCAATCTGAATTTTAAAAGGACTGTGAATAATATCCAGTTTTATTTTGAAAATGAACTTTGTGGCCTCCATCATGAATCCAATATATGTCTTAATCTACTGGGCTCTTGAAACACACAGCTCTGGAAGAAGGCCTTTGACTCCCGAACCTAATAAGGGAATCACTTGTTTTCACATCCATCCTGCTTGGCACACAACAGACTTCCTCTAAAGGTAACTGATGAAGCAGAAAATGCAGGTTTTATAACATTTAGATTCTTCTTTTATTTACTCTTTTATTTTCAATTGTTGCATTATGTAAGAGGCCTTATGAGCTAAATCTGTAGTAGGAGATAATTCTAGTTGGTTGTGATGGACCATTGACGTATCTTATACTGTATTAACAGTACACAAACTGGGTTTCCCCTAAAGGTATTAGGCTTTGCTTTTTGTTCAACTTCAAAACTCTGTTTATAGAATTTCAAATGCAATTTTGTGTTTTGTCTTTGTGAAAGCAGATGGTGAAATGAAAATAAAAAAATATTAATTTCTTAGCATCTATTGTTATTCTCAAGCGAGCACGGCTGACACTAGCAGTCAATTTATGCGTTAATTACGCACTAACCTTTTCAGAATGGATTTTTTGACACGCCGTTTCCTGCAACTGCGAGTGTGCAGGAAATGAAAACATCCGATGACCAATCGGGATCTCCTCACATTAGCATTGCCTTTTTAGCCCATCGCCCCAAAACATGCCACGAAAATCCTCTCCTATTTATCTTAAAATAGCCACTTAGCTTTGACTGACACTAATTCTTACTACACGAAAGTGTGGAGACCCCCCCATCCCTGTCTGTCTCCGTCAGAAAATTACAAAAGACAGTTTTGCGATGTCCCCAATGTGCAAATCCCTTTATTCTGTCAGATTACAGCATGTGATGTGACGTAGTGCCGCATTCTGGCCTCACATGCCTGCCAGAGAGAAGGGACCTGTCAGCGGCGGAGCAGAGCGCCGCGGATCATCACTCTGACTGATCCGCCGGCCCGGAGACTGTCATTTCCTCTGACTGTACGAGTCAACACAAATAAAAGTGAGGAAGCAGGAGCCATAATGGCTGGGAGAGATCCAGGCTCATTGTGGCCATTACTTTTATTCAAACCTTACGGATGACATGGAGTGAAAAATGAGTCTGTGTCTAGTCGGGTGCCCATTAGTGAGTGAGCACATTATCTCCCCTTTTTCACATTGGTTCTCCTCCCCGCATGCAGCGGCAGATGCTCTGGAGCAGTCACTCACTTTTATGGGCTTTTGACTGCTGTAGTCTTTTAAATGGAGGGGCCTGCACCAGGCAGGGATGACGTATGGCTGTCAGTGCTCTTTACCTCTCTGACGGATGCCTTCAGTGGATCCCGTCTGAAACTAAAGGGGACAGCTAACCTCTTCAGTCGGGAGCAGATGAGCATGCATCATACGGATTATTGCAGTAAAGGGGGCAACTCCAAAAAAAAAAAAAACCTCTATTACCAAATAATTACAGTACAATTCAGCTAAGTACAGTCTGAAGGCAATCATGGTCCCCAGCTCCTAAATATTCTCTGGAGCGAGACTTTTACTCCCCTATCGGATTTTTAAACGTCCCCCCGATGATGACAGGAGATCGATTAGAGTTAACCGGCAGACCCGCCATCAGGTTGTTGCGGCTGGGATTGACATGATGAACAACCACCTCCATTCAACACTCAAATTAGGTGGAAAAAAGGACTCTCACATGCCTGAAACTGCTTCAACTACGAGCAGATCACTTGGAAATATTTGAAATTAATAATCCTAATACGAGGGTCACACATGCCGGATCTAACTAGTTTGCCACCAATAACAAATATTTCAGGGAACATCCCCTCCCCTAAAAAGGAAGGCTGAGGCTTTTGTGAAAACAGCATATTTTACCCTGCAATGGGAAATCAACCCGCTGTGGTAACACAGAGCAGAGCTCAGAGGTTGTGGTCAGTGACGGGGCGTTCCGGCTCCTCTCAGGCATGAGCAGGAACCAGAGCCGCTCGGTTCAATCTAATCTCTGACAAGAAACAACGAGCCTCTGGGACACCCCCGCGGCCCACCTCTACGCCTCACAACATCATAAGGAGCTCGGCAGAGGGGAGGGCGGGGGGTTAGATCTACCGAAGCTGTCAGGGGAGAAATATGTTTCCATTTTTTTCCCACTTTTGGTGCCAAAGAAGACCAAACAAACGCTGCTCTATTTCCCTCACTATTGCTCACTCGTTTGAATCTCCGGGCTCCCGTCAGTTTTCCCCTCGTACTCGTTCCCCCGCGAGTGTGTTCCATCACTACCCAGAGACTGCTGCACAACAGGGCTGCACAGGCGCCGGGACCAAACACCTCATTCAGGTCTCCACAGCGCTGAGTGGGACACGGCGCAACTGGAACGATTCAAAACACTTTTAGACAAGAGCGGAGACTTGAACTGTGATGCAATTTTCATGGATTTTGCACAAGGTGAAGTGTCATAGATGCAGCCCCGTCATAGGTTATTGAATCCATCATTTTAGATTTTAAGCACCTGATAAAATATTATTATCAAGGGTCTCTCGTCTGTGAAACACAACAAAGGCTTACAAACCCCTCACTGAACTATAAAATGAACTCATTGCCATCTGAAAACTGCTTTTGTTGCACTAATTGATATTACCCATATCAATAGCCATCAAAAATGCGTGAAGGATTTTGGTTCGTGTGTATTAAAATCAATTTGAGAACGCCACCAAACGTCCCAAGGTGTGAGAATCCCTCACGGGTGTCTAATCACCTGACGCACCTGATTTCTGGATTCATTTTCTCCGTTCATGGAGCACAAATGCAGCAACAGCTTGCAATCTGTTTGTTTTGACTTGTCAAAAAGGAAGCAAAGGCGTGTATCAACAAGGAATAAACGCGAGTGTGAGATGTCACCAGCTGCTCAATATGATGAATTACAATTTTATGTTAATCTGCCGACTTGCAGTAATGGCTTGTTTACTCTGCGTTCTGTCACAAACCTAGGACCGTTTACTCACATGCACATATGGACTCTTAAAAGCGACAGGAGTACTCTGCTGTTTCCAGCACTAATCAACACATTCAAGGGTTTTTTTTCCTTATTTCGTCTGTTGTCAACTAAAAATGCATTTACAAAACAATACGTCTCAATGAAAGATTAACTGCGCCTTTGCTCATGCATTTATAATGACTTTTTCTGAATCCGCTGGCCTGGTTCTGCCATTGTTGTTATGCATCCGCATTGATTTTGTGTTTATACAACTTAAAAGTCAAATTTAGAGTTTTTAATTTTAAAAAATAATTCATCTTACGCCAACTTAACACCATTCACCGTAACGCCATCACTTTTGTTTGGTTTCAGCAGCAGAATTTAGTTTTCAGGTCAGATGTCAAAGGTCATGGGGACTATGTCTTTTACTTTTAGAGAGGTTTATTGTAAATGAGGTGCAAACATCAACTCAGACTCAAGGATGAAGTGATTTGATTTTAGAGGTCAAAGGTCATGGTGTCCTCATGCCTTTCCAAAGGCCTTAAAGGGATTTTCACTTAACTACCTCTTTAATTTGAAATTGATTACTAGCATGTGGCCAAACCATTAAAATAAAATTCTACTGATCATATATAAACAAGGCACCATTTACTGAGGCCTTCATTGATGTCCTCTAGGGTGGACATCAATTTCTGTTCTATACCCTGACTCATTTGAGCTCAATAGAAGACATATTGGAGATGTGTTGTTCACATGGATAAACAAAATGCAGAAAGAAGAAAAAAAGGTTCTTTCCTCAGTCTTTAGGAGAACATGGAAGTGGTCAAATGTGTGTAATTCTTCTAATGTTGATGATCAACATGGCTGGAGTTGCTCTTCTCCACAGGCTCATGGATTAAATGATGAAAATACACATACATCCAGGATGATTAATACATCCTGATCACAATGCACAGAAGTGGAGACACACTTGAGCCTTACATCTCTTCACGGACTACAAGACGTAGTGTCTCCGTGATAGGAGCTGATGGATTAAAGGCACATTATTGGGATCTACTCAATATGTGAAAGTGTGTATATGTTATACCTTTATGGGACTGTCAGAGAATATGAGCAATTATTACAGTATATGAGCTCATCATTGGAAGACCAGGATGTGTAAATAAGTGAGAACTGAGAGTAAACAGAAACATTACAGACGTAGACACACTTATAAACTCTTCTACAACTAAATTGCTTTCACACTCCACAGACTCAATATGCAATTTAAAAGAGCCTGGCGGTGGCAATATTCCTCTGATATAGAGTTTAGTTTTAATAGGAACCCACAGCTCAAATATGAGCTGACAAACACGGCAAAACAAACACGGCCTCTCCCTGGCAATGAAATATACACTGTCAAATAGAACCGTACCTTTTTGAATCTACCGTGTGGGTGAAAATAAAGCTCAGAACAAACAGCATTCTGATCTGGCTTTGAGTGTGATAACAGTGTCTGACAGGGTGGAGAGAGCAAGCGATGGGCCGGCTGCAGAAACACAACCTGTGACTGGCACGATTCCCCGGCCGGAGAGAAGTTTACCTTTTAATAAGTGCTCAGAGAGCCCCTTTCAACAACCCGGTCCGCCTCTCACCAACAGACGGCTGGGGAGGCGCTTGTGAATGTATTAATGTGCCCCCCCACCGTTGTTTATATGCCTTTGTGGCACGTGTGTGCGCATGTGCTCACTTGTAGCAGATTTCAATCAAGGATTTCAGCCATGCCCAAATATCTCTTCTCTTTTGGGCCCGCTTGTTTGAAGAAAATGAGTGGATTCAGGATCAAGAGCCTTTCTGGAGGAATTTAAGTCTGTTTGAGGATTACGACTTCTTCATCCTGTACAAAGCCTGCAGAGACAGCTATATGCTAGCCCTTGGAGGCCCGGCTTAGCAATGCATTCCAGACAGCGATATCGGAGTGATAAAACCAGGGGGAGACATCACAGTTTTGGACAAAGATCTTCAAACTAAAAGAGAAAATGGAAAACTTTGCAGTTTTACTAGAAGAGTGGTGTTTGTGTTTAACAGTGAAAGAATATAAATCATGAAATCTATGAGGTTGCAGCAATAAAGGGATAAATATGCAAATATTTCCACGCGCTGTCTAATACTTGTCCTTTCTTTCTCTTTTGGAATAAATTACATTTAGCAGATGAACGCAGCTCCCGTCCGCTGTCAGCCTATCTGCAGCATCAACACCGATGACCTCGTGGTTTTGCTCCAACCAGATCGTCGAGAGTTTGCCCATTAGCCGCGCGGCTAATGAGCAAACTCTCGACACAGCGAGTGAAGTACGGACCGTCTCTGCAGGAGCCGCTGATCAAATCTGTCATTATTTAGCCTGCTTGTGGCCCAACCTGAAAGCAAAACAAGAAATCAATAGGAAATGGGGACAAATTACTGTAAGTGTCAATACTCCAGACAGCTCACATAAAGGGCTTTCAGCCCATAATAGATTCTTACCATTTACCTTAAGCTTTCGGAGCAGCGTGGCCATCAAGCGCTGATAAACCCATTAGTTACTTGTTGATAAAACATTATAACTCTACTAAATATGACAAAGGATGGTTGTTCAGCAGCTAAACATTTAGATTACCTCTAATTTCACAGCCATATTTCCAGCTTAATGTTTGTGTACGACCACCATCTGAGGTAGGAAAGAATTTCTGATGTAGCCCATCACACAGATCCGATCAATAATTCAAGTGCAACTAGAGCTGATAAGAGATTTTCTACTATTAAACGGGAGGCAATATCTCTGACATTAATGGGCGGCTTAAGAACTCTTAAAACGTTGTATGTCTCCATTTGTGTTAGCGATTTTACCCTCTTCTGCATTGGAAGAACACCAGCAAAATGAAAAGCACAATTTGGAAGATCCTTTCTGTGTGATGGAAAAACCTTAATAGTGACAGAACTTGACTGAAAGAGAAATGCTCTCAAACCGTTGATTAGTTCATGTTAAAAACGTGGTGTGCGGATGAATTTTGGATTTGATCCTGGACCAAGTGCTTGTTGTGCAGCGCACTGTGGCCGTCAATGACCTGTGAATCCATCACGGGTCCCAGCTGCGCCAGTTTCAACAGTGCCGATAAAAAGGTTACTGGACTTCTGTCCGACTCCAGAGGTGCGCGACATGCTGTACTTCACAATTATGGGTTTTGTTCTTGATCAAGTGCAGCCGGGCCATAAAGAAAGCAGCAGCTGAGTAGATGGTCCCGGGTGGAGGGAGTGGCGGCCGAGGACGGAGCGTCTCCTACGGGTGGTCTCAGCAGGGGCTGGACTAACTATAGCCACATCAATGACTAACTCTCACAGCACGGACACCTCCCGTTCACTTTGAAAACAAAATAAATTAAACAACAAAGGGGAACGCTGACATTCACAGCCTTTCAGCCAGTTGCACCAAACAAACTGCCCGTCGCAGATCCGAGCGCGAGGTCGTTGCTGATCTCCGAGGCTGGAAACACGACAGCGCGGTGACAAATCATTTTCTAAGGCAGGTTTCCGTCCTCGGCCGTGATTACTGCTGGGATTTGGAGATGGCGGGAAAAGTTCCCTCATCTGCCGGCCCAACGTGGTCAATCCGCCCTGCGTGCATCACAATCAATAATATACAGGCGATGCCTTGGAAAAACAGGCCTTAGCCTCAGAGCCTATCATTGATAAATGTTTTTCTGCCAGTTGTGACAGCGCGGTGCGCGCGGCAAAGATGGTGGAGGGCCTTTTTAATAGTGCGGGGAGAGAATTAAATCAAAGCCAGGAGGGCCTCCACTGGAAGGGAGAGATGCTGCATCTCTCTGCTCTAAATCACAGCTCCACTTAGAGCCCAGCCCGCTCTTTCTCCATTTTTCTGCATTATGTGAGGAAACCTGTCACCGCCGTCTATGGCGAAGTTTACAAACGATGATTTATCAGAGAGCGCAGCTCTAAACACCTGCGTGGGAAAACAAGCATGCCCTGCTTTATTATTCACAGGCCTAAAGTTGCTTTTTAGCTTTGAAATATAGAACTCAAGAATATGAGCTGCTTAATACAATGTAAGGATTGTTTTATGTGATGGACTTATTTATGTTTCTACCTTGGCTTCTGACCTCTGACAGCACAGTCTATTCTTAAATGGGTTTAGATGGAGTGAGAAGTTCCCAAAAGGTCGAAAAGGAATCAAACTGTGTACCTGGAGAAGAGGAGGAGGAGATCCAGGCTAGCTTTGGAACTCCTTTAGTAGATTTTCAACCTCAGTTCTCGCTCCATAAGGCTGGAAACTCCCAGAGGGGTGGACGTCCATGACTTCTCATTTACAGCCATGTTGTGGTTCTCCTGGGCCTGTGTCTGGGAACAGAATGATCCACAATTAGGTACAGCAGCTCCTGTTCATCTAAACAAACATCTAAAAGACAAAACACCTCCGAGAAGATTCGACCAAAGCCCAGCTTCCATCCGTGTGTGTGGCTGTGCTGGGGAGAGCTTGGTGACCTTTTGCTGATCACCAAGCTCAGGTGCCACCACTTCACCCAGGAAAAGGCAAAAGCCCAGAAGCTCGTGGAGCAAAGACGGCACAGAGAGGAGCAGAAAGCTGCAGGTACGAGCCTGAACAGCACGAGTGCTTTAAAATATGGATGGCGATTTATCAGGTAATCATCACAAATAAACAGGAAGTGCTGAGTGGATGATGTCAGATAATATTAAGCCAAGTAAATCATTAATAGTAATAAACTGCGCATTGATCATCTTTCATCTGTAAATGTGTTAAACATCAACAACGTTTAATTTAATTTTCAGAGAAAAGCTTCGTTATTAATTTATCTCCTTTAACATCTTTCATCATCTGTTTCCTATTGAAATTGATTTGTTGTAAAATCAATCTGAATTTGTTTTTCCACAGCGAAAAGGCTAAAACTATATTTAGATAATCCCTGGTGAACAGATGAGAGTTTAATTTGACATTGTTGGTTAAATTCAGACGGCACACAGAAATATAACAAAGACACCTGAATTCTTCTAAAAGTCTTATCTCAACACAAACATTTGGGATTTCGCAGGAATTTATTGCAAAAAAATAAAAATAAAAACAAACTACGATTCAAAAAAAGATTCTAATAAAGATACATCTGCATTTATTATCAATACATTTTCCATAGAAAAAACCCAACCCGGTTATTTTGGGTTCTATTTTCTCAGCAGAATAGATAAGAGTGTTAATGCTCTGAGGGTAGTCCAGGCTGTAAATGTGCACAATATTACACATTATATACATGTCATTTCAGGGTGCACTCCCAGTGATGCAGTGTCAAATCTGTGTGACAGATTTAGGTGAACGCTGGTGAAGGGAGCTCTGCGTGGGGAGAGAGCGGCTTAGGGCTGACTCAAACAGCCAGTACAAGAACTCCAGCCGGCAGGAAGGAAGGAGCCCTGCTCGGCCCGCCGAGGCTGACGGCCAAAGATTCACACACAGCAACTTCACAGAGTCGTTCAAGCCGAAGCACATTTGCACAAACATGGAGACATTTATTTATTTTGGAATAAATTTAGTGTAGGATTTACATTGGAAAAATAATATGAACAATGGATGACTCGTATATCCAATAAGCTTAATGGCATCCTGCACTTGGGGAATAGTAAGTGAGACAATGCCTGACCAGCACATCTGACGTGGTTTACTGCCAGGAGCTGAGATTCGGCTTTATTTTTAATGTCATGTCTCCCTCTTTTGGCTGGCTGTGGTAAAAAGAAATCTGGCTGAAATAACGAGTGACTCTGCTACTGAGCTAAAATCTTCAAAATAGCATCTTAATCATGGTGATCATAGAAATGTACACATTTCACCTCTGGTTAAAAAAAATGGTAATTTCAAGCTTTCAGAATCATAGTTTTCATTTAAGTCTAATCTTCAAAATTAAATTATAAGGAATGCTGATCATTTGCTTTAAATACCTTTAGGCCATTTAAATGTTACCATGCTAAGCTTGATTTTAGTGCATCTGTAACGGCATAAATTAGATTAATTGATTTTGGTGAGAGCTGCGTTCACTTAGCTTCAACTCTGAGGGAAGCCTGACATCTAGCGGAGAGAATCCGAACTGCAGCAGCTACAGCAGGGTCCCCCATTAATGAATATCTGTATTAATGTAGTTCTACACTTTGAATAAACTCTGAATAATCATAATGCAGTACTCCTGCATTGCATTACGTTATCATGAATCCCACATAATGCAATACGTGTATATTTCACAAACCATTGAAATCATAGTGGTGCTGCAGGTGTGCTTGGCTCACTTCCACTAATTTTCTCTTTACGTTGGTGTTTTGACTCCTTCCATTTTTTTTATGCAACATTGGTGTCCAGCATTTAAAAGAACAAGCTCAGCTTGAAAGGCTGTTGAATATCTTTTGGTAACCATTATTTTAGCCTCAACTTAACTAATCTGTTGCTGATTCAGAACAGCTACAATAAAAGGGATGCGCAGCTAATAGGAAAGGAGATATGTCACAGTTCCAAGGATTTGTGACGCTTTAAAATACGCACAATGAAAGGGAACAAGTCAAACTGGAAATATATATCAATATATTGGCTCATTTTACTCTTTGTTTTCTATCATTTAACAACGCTGAGCAGGTTGCAACTAACAAAGGCTTTGAAACATTTCAGGACCAAAACTGTTGCTGTTCAAGGCTTCTTCCAGTGCCACTTCAACATCATGTTATTGTTGGATATACTACTGGAGACTGTTTCCTGACTTTCAACATTGAAATAAGGTGTCATAGATTTAGCTTTAAAGCAAATTCAAAACCTAAAGTAATTGGTATTTGCTAATGTTTTAAAGTACTTCTGCTCAACTGGCTTCGCCATAAACGCAA
Source organism: Takifugu flavidus (assembly GCF_003711565.1). Lineage (NCBI taxonomy): Eukaryota > Metazoa > Chordata > Actinopteri > Tetraodontiformes > Tetraodontidae > Takifugu > Takifugu flavidus. The sequence continues at coordinate 8,530,859 of NC_079520.1, read as the reverse complement.
GCGCTGTCCTCTCGCGTGTTTGTGACGCAGTGGCTCTGTAATAAACAAAGAAATAAATGGACGCGTCTCTGTTAATCATGCTGAAGTTTCTCTAGCCAGTTTTGGGTTATAATTATCTTAATGATTCATCAAAAATTAAGGGCAACCATAAGAATTCTGACCAGCGCGTCTTTATTTGGCGCCTGAAAAAGAGAACCAGACTCGCCTCATGTCACAGAAGAGATTAAACCCGGGTACCTTTCACATGTGTTCACTTCGTCCCGGGTCTCCTGCGGGCTAATGTGGGGTCAGCTGCCCGCTGCCCTCCACCGCTGCAGGAATCCATGTTCTGGGGAGGCCGGACGGCCCCAGGTGGCCCCAGATGGCCCCGGGCCCGACATGTTTAATTAAGTTCGGCTCTTGTTAAATGCGCATGTGCGGATGATCGGGCCAACTAGCCACGCCCCCAAATGTTGTTTCCTGAGCTGAATCAAGGTTGATATATTCTGTAATAATAAATCAGTTTCTAATCAATTGTTAGAGCATCCAAATGTGTTTCAGTGAGAATAAAGTGAATAAGCAAATTAACTCCAATAACGGCTGTCTATTCGAGCTGTGATTTGGTCAAGTTTTTACTGAGTTTGAAACTCTAGTAAAGGGTGAATGTCAGTGAAATGAAGATGAAATGAGAAAAATCAGAAATCACGTGGTTGTCAAAGGTTTAATAAGTCGTTTATTAATTCAGAAGAGAGTGATACGCAGGATGCATTTTTATTATTGTGTTTTAAGGGGCAGATGGACAGACAGTGTGACTGGACTGAAACAGACCTTAAAGTCACAAATGACCTTTTGTTATTAGCTGACAGAGAAGAGAGTTCAGCTGAACTATTTTTAGATCTGGGGTCGTGTTAGCTGTCTGCTGCAGGCTTTCATTTTAGGCCTGATCTTATTTACATTCTCCCACTCATTGAAATCATTCACAAGTTTTACACTCTTGGATAGTTGTTTTATTTTTTTGGATTTCTGCAGAGACATCGTCATGGCGTGTTTGAGTCATTGTCTTATTGGAAGGTGAATCATTGCCCCAGTCTGGGGCCCCTACCTACCTATGTCAGGTTCAGGACCTGTCTCTATTCCAGGGGTTTTATCAGACCACATCACATCTGTCTCATACTGACCTCCCTCTGACTCACCATCCATTTTAGAATTGGTTTAAAAACTTTGCCCGCAGGAACTTAAGTGAGTGATTGGCCCCTCCTGAGCCAGCCTACAGCCTCAGAACCTTTGGCTCGGGTGAATTCAGTTGCTTCAAAGTCAAGGTTGAAGACTAGTGGACAGCATGGCCCCTCCACTTTGGAACAACCTGCCCCAGGGAATAAGGCTGGCAAGGTCAGGGAATTCCTCTGAGTCTCTTCTAAAAATTTCTTTTGCAGGCAGCTTTTATTTGATGTTGATGTCTCATTTCACTATCCTATTTACCATCTCCAATTTATGTTGTTTTATTATTTTTTTAAAAGCATTTTTAAGCCCCTTCAAATTTGGCTTTGAAAAGGTGCCACATAAAGAAGATATTATAATATTATCATAATTACAGGTCACTTTACAGATATAAAAAAAATTCCACTCACTCTGTGGACCCAAGAGTGCTGCCAATCACACATCATCGTTCCAGCTCTTCTGTGACACAGAGGAGAATGTGTGAGGGGTTTAAGGACAGATTTAAGGACTGTAAGCAAAGAGCATCATGCTGGGGGTCAGAGTTCATTGGAAGAAGTGCAAATTTTCAACACGTGTATATTATAATATAATAAACGGATAATTGTGATCAAACTCTTTGTGCTCACTTTGATTTCAGTCTTGAAAACCGATATTAGGGTTGAGGCTGCTATTATGAATAGATGATTTTCAATTGTGCAATTGTATTCCACCCTCTGCAACCCTGCACGACGTTATGCTGCGATGCCTCTTCTGACCACTAGATGGGAGTATTATCATTTTTATCCTGCACCAAACCAACCAAAACTGGTTGAGCGACAGTAGACGTGAAGGTGCTGTGTGCAAGATTTATTTATTTATTTATTTATTTATTAACATGCTCTTTAAATTTAAGTTACTGTTTCAAAAAATAACTTAAAAGTAGCATGGTCATAGTATAAAGAGACAACCCTTTTTGTTTTCACTACATATATATTTTGTTCAGTAATATCTCCTGGTGATTTTGGTAAAAGTATCTGGTATAGATCTGCAGTCAATATTGTACAGTGTCTCCTTCTTATGACATAACAGCAGCCTTACGTAGGGACCGCATTGTCTATAATATAAACAAGAATGTAAATTATTTGCAAATTGACTTGCAATGTCTTCTGTATGGATTTGAATTGGGCTCCAGGTGTAGAGTGCAAACAGCAGGGGGTATCTTGCAGGAAGTGGGAAATGCTCAATCACAGCCCCTACGGTTCAGCTCCACATCAGAGCAGAATATTTCCCACACCTGCAGAGCTTGAGTGGCAGGAGCTCTCTGTGCGTGACACGGCAACTCATCTGCATGGTCTGTGGGCACATCAGTCCCTACATAACAGTAATTATGATCGCAAGTTACCCAAGTAGTAACACGAGAAGTGACAATCGTTGCATTCACTGAATGATGCTTTCTGTTAAACGCAAGCATGTCTAATTAAGCATATCTGTCTCCTTTATTCCTCCTCCTCCTGATGTATTTAGGTGTATAACTTTATCGGTTGTGTTGGTGACTTTCTCGTGAGCCCTCGCCTCTCTCACTTGGGTGATTGACGTGAGCATGTGAGCCTGGATTTCACTGGAAGAGCTGAAAGGATGGTATTAATTAGCATAATTGCAATGACCGTGTGGACTGAGATTATTGTGTTGCTGCTCAGCTGTCTATTTTATTGTAGCTCCTCTCTGAGCCTGTGGATTGCTCATTGACTCACCCAGCAGTAGCGTTTCCTAGCAACGCCTCTTGAATCTACTGTACACTGCCCCATCTCATGGGTGCCTTTAATAATCTGCTTTGCTATTTCCATGAAAGCTGTGCTAAAAGATTTATGGTGCATCTGAAACTGTACCACCATTTTAAAGCACTGACTATACTGAATGTATCTAAGGTAAATTGTGAGGTAAAATAAGGGTCGCTCTTCCTTCACGCATGATTTTCTGTGACAAGAGAGTTGACGTGATGTCAGGATTTCAGCTTACACACGGGGGGTGGGGGGGGGGGGTGGACTTGAGTTTCCATCTCTGGATGAATTGCAAGCGGTGAGAGAGGTGTTGACCCGGACGATTTCATTAACTGTACCACACTCCTGACGGACAGTTTTAATAGGTGCAGATAATTCCACAGAGCGTGCTCCTTGTCATGGTCAAATTGGCTGAATACATGCGAGCTGTTAGACCATGCAAGGCTGAGTGTAGTAGAAAAACAGCTCTCATTCCACTGAACAGCTAAATGCAACAGTCTGAATGGAGGTGGGCTATAGAAGGAGCGGTGAGGTGACTTTCCCGAGCCGCAGGCTGTGGGCAGTATAGCCTGGAAGCACCTGAAAAAGCTATCTGTTTGCAGAATGCAAGTACTGCTGTTGCCAGAGTCCGGCTGTGAAATTTATGGCCCGCGTAAAGGCTCCTCATCATGCTGCTGACAGACAGTATATTTTCTCCAGGACAGGAGATCATGACTCCTGATGCCTCGTGAAATTGCAACTAAGATCTCTCTCTCTGAATCACCATGTAGGGACTGTGTGTGTGTGTGTGTGTGTGTTGTGTGTGTGGTGTGTGGTGTGTGTGTGTGTGTGTGTTGTGTGTGTGTGTGTGTGTGTGTGTGGGCTGGTGTACAGACCTCCCAGCCTGGCCCGGAATAGCAAGATGTATGCCTGTGTACTTTTGTGCTTTTATGTTCCACCCCTCACCTCCATCATCTTACTCTTATTCCTGGGTGATGTATATTTGGAACCCCCCACCACATTTATTTAAACTGCCCTGACCCTTCTCTCCAGATGCACGCCGCGCCCTCCCATTTTCATTTTATTTCCCTATCATCTGTTGTCCTCTGCATCGGGCTGCACAGCCTCCCAGCACATGCAGGCTCGTATTTAAGTTCCTCCCTGCCATCCATAACTAACATATACCTGTGATTGCCGCTTGACTGCAGCAACCTCTAATTCTCTTTCTTTCCCTCCTACTCCCCCTCTCTTCCTCCCTCTTCACTAGTTTCTGTCCTGAGCTTTTCCCTGAGGTAAAGAAGATGTTTTCTCCCATCTGGCTGACTTCACAGCAGACTGACAGTTGGTTGCAGCCCTCTTGTGACTCCCTGCAGCACAGCCCCCCCCACCCCCCCCCCCCCTCCCATCAGAAGAGTATTAACCCATCCTATTTTAATGCAACCACGCATCACGCAAGTGATAAATTCAGAACTGTTGCATAAAGAGAAAGAAAGAGTCAGCTCTTAATCCAGTCTAGGTTAATGCTTAAAATATACAGTTCTTGCAGTGTTTTTGGCAGCTGCCTGTTTTCCGTAGGTGTTAGGAATAATAATGTAGTGAACTTTCTTTTCTTCCCCTTTGAATTGTCATCTTGCATGCGTAATAACTTTTTAGTGTCAGCGACTGCAGGGGAGAAATGTGACACTGATATTACCCTGCCGAGATATGATTCTTCTGAAATCTCTGCCTACAGTTCTAATCAAAATTCAGACCCACTGTTAACAAGTGCCTGTGTCACCCTGTGGCGATCAGCCGAGCCTCAAAGCACACGTGTGATCTGATCAGGACAATGGTGCCGTTGGTACCAGGGCAGACTTTTCTTGGGGGTTTTGCCAAAATATATTTTTTAAATCAGACATTTAAGTGTCAGCAGAACTGTTCGCACTGCCATAATCCAGCAGAATGTCTTGATTAGGCCATTAGGAAGCACATTTCCTGGACCTAAGCATGTCTGCTGTTAATGAGCCACCTCAGCTGTCCACCTTCAAGGGCGTGCTCGGGCAGGGATGAAATAGAACGGAGCATCATCAGCATCAGCAGCGAGACTCTGCAGTGATTAAATGTAGTAGTGGTGACCCTTTCTGGGAGCACAAGATTAGGAAGCTGCCACGTTCACGCCTCTGGAGCCATTTGATGTGGGCCCCTCCCGTCCCTCGGCTGCACGTCGCAAAATCGAAAGGCACATATTCAAATGTGTGTTGATGAGAGTGAGTATCATCAGATGATGAAGGGACAGATATGACTGGCACACCACCGTGCACGTTTGAAATCTGTCCCTCTGATGCCCCCGGCAACAGAACGGACCATCTGTCCAGGTCCAAATGTTTGTAAGTAATCTAGCGCACCTCCTTTGATGCCGTTGCCCCCATAAAACAATCAACTCTTTTAAAAAGTTGCTGCAGTCAAGACTGTTTTTGCGACACTTCGGCAAAAAAACATGCACATCTGGACACATCTGGGGTCATAAAGTCATGTATAGTTTGTGCTAATCCCAGCCAGGAAGTGGCCTGGTTGTGAGGAGGCACAGAAATGCAATAACAACAGTATCAGTGGTCCCAGAAATGTAAACGCGGAATGAAATGACGCAGCGGTGATGTTGATGTAATAAAGATGCAGTTAATGCGTTTATCCTCATCGTTTACCCCATCAGTATGATCCTCACCCCCTTACTTCATTTAATCAGACATTTCATCAATGTTTAAAAACAGAAATTAGCTACCATGCAGTGGCTGAACAGCCACTCACTAAACTGGGATGTGTTTTACCCTAAACGCAGTAAACCATATGTGTGAGGGCATAAACTCTAACATGTTGATAGGCGTGTTTCACATCACATGAGTGCAGGAGCAAATTTGCCTGACAGGCTTTTATTTCTATATGTCCCTCCTAAATTTCTCAGGGGGATAATCATATTAGAGCGAGTCACACTTGACCTCCTCGGTAGAGGATTTAAATAGAACATGAATGCTGCAGCGGTGTCACCCTGACATGTTACTACAGCAACATGAATTTTAATAGTGCACCATTTGGATGAGTAATGGTCTTTAATTTATGTCAAATATTTTAGCAGATTATCGTGGTCAGTGTCGTGTTTGGAGGCGACGGAGCGACCGATTCAGATAAAAGCCCGTTTTGAAGCCATTCACGCAGCCAAGGTCTCCCTCCTTCGCCGCTCTCGCTGATTTCCTGATGCAGGGATGGCCATTGTGCTGTATGATGCCATTAGCACAGATACATTAAACATGAGCTCAGCACTGGAATAAAATGGAACAGATGGTAAGCATATTTTGAGCTGAGCCAGAGTGAATAATTCCCCCAACTGATGACACAGCAACGGCTCTGGAAGCTCACGACTTTTCTATAAGCAAGTTTACAGAACGTCAAATCATCTTTTATTTGCGGTTGGGGAATCGGAATGAATGCTTTTCGACAGAACAACGAGGGGGAGAAAAAAAATGAGGCAAAAAACCCGGAGCCGGGCTGTAAATTTCCCCGCTGTAGCTGAGATGATCTGTGGTTTACCTCTGTAAACAGGCTGTTGCCGTGTATGACATTTTGTTGTTACAGCAGCTTAGTTTTCCAGTTTCGGGTTCCGGGTGCTTTGTCCTTGAGGGGACAGTTGCACTCAGACCTACCTGTCAGTTTAAATAAGAGCTGGCAGAGCATTTTTATGCTACATTTCCAAGAGGTAACTATGGATGTAGAGAACTGAGCTTTAATAGAATCTTTCTTTCCCACAGCATGTTTCAGCTAAATTATTCATTTTCTGATGCATTTATCTGCTCTGACAAATGACACCTTTGCCGAGTCTGTTAACCAGGCCGTCAATATGTTGTGGGTCACAGAACGCCCCATAGGTGAGACGCTGTACTGTCAATCAGTCCGGCTCCTTCATGTCTGGCTGTGAGCGGATTTTTTTCTCTTTTTCAAAGACGATGGACGTCAACGTTTTCTTGATGACACACCCACACTAAGTGTGCCATGGTCATTATTTCACCAGTGTGGAAATATCGTACTCTGTTAAGCTTTGTTGGGCTGCATTATGCATTACAGTTGCTGAATGATTTATCCAGCCTGACAGGTAGCCCATAATTGAATGGAGCCTTCAAACATGGCGCGATGGAGGCCGCCTTCACCCGCATCCGACACCGTTGCCTGCAGGGAGCCCACTCCCCATTCTGCAGCAATTAGGAATGGTTTTTATTTGCACGTGCTGCTTCTCTCATCTCCTAATTCAGGACATGGAAGACAGAGAGAGGGGTCAAATGTACAGTTTGAGCATATCAATTGGCCAGCATGTTCATCTGATTTGTATAAAATAACTGGGATGTGTATTTGTTTGGTTTTCTGCCATCTTTTGAGTTTTGAGTCATGTGGAGACTCTGGCTCTGCAGTAGACACCAGCTGCCAATTACCAGGGTGATATTGATGCAGTGAAGTGATCCCAGTGTTTAAATTAAAGTGGATTACTCGTGGTTTATCTACAACAAGTTTCCCACTGTCAAGGACGACCTGGAGGTTCTCATCTTATCTATGTCTTGATTGTCCTTGTGCCTGTCCCTTATTGATCCCAGCAAACCTCCAGCAAACAAAACCCATCAGACCATCGAGCTCTTGCATGTTTGACTGTCAGAAGAAGGTGGTGAGAGGAAGAAAACAGCCGCTCTTTCTGCGACATTTAGTCCAATCAGCTCCCTGAGGCTGAACACCAATGGGAGGTTGGCTCCTGCGGTGAAAGTGAAGGCTGGGAGCTTGCTCTGGTTGTCTATAGCATCAAAAACGCATACGGATGAAATGCGGCAGGAATTATACACAGAGCTACAGTGGAGAACTCATAAAATCTATAGGTGCATGGCAGCTCAACATGGGTTTACTGACTGCCTGAATGATCACAGTCTTGAGCTGAGGGTGCTGAACGTGCCCCTACAGCGCTCCCATATGGTCTAGCGGTGAGGATCCCTGGTTTTCACCCAGGTGGCCCGGGTTCAACTCCCGGTATGGGAATCTAACTTTTAAGACTGGTTAGCAGGAGAGGTGCCAGGACAGAAACCCATGGTTCCCTTGATCAAGGAACCCTCAAATATGACAGCGTACTCCCTCTAATATCTCCATGACCTAATGTCCTCTTTGTATGTTCATGTCTAGTAATGTGTGTAAATACACAACTCCTCCTGTCTGTGTACTAATAAGGTCTTTCTTCCTTGTGGGCCGACTTCGACCTGACCTGACTTTTCATGTCAGACAGATGATGACAGTTTTGCGAGCAAAGGAAGTGGTGTGATATCACTGCAGCCAGACACAGCTGGGCAATGTTTCTGACGAAGAACAGGACAGCCGTTAGAGAAGAGTCTGCTACAAGCTTCATAGACATTCATCAAGACACGTACACTCTGGCATCTATGGTAAAAACTGGTGAATCTGGTAAATGGAAATCCTTAAATCATGTTTTAGTCCCAGATCAGGAAGTTCTGCCAATACAGTGATTCCGAGCTGATTGTTCATTGTAGTTTATGCTACGGAGTGGTTTCATCTGTGTTAACATCTTCTATGATGTTAATGCACATGCGCCCAAGACTGTTTCCTTTCTCGCTGTTGTCCCTGAAACGAGACAGAACCAGACAGGCAGACACGGAATATCCAGGCAAAGGTCCAACACCGTTTATATCCAGCGTCAAGAAACAATGGAGCGCACGGCAGACCTGTGAAATGTTCCTCCCCAGCGGCGTAGCAGACAATGATGAAGTGACCTTCGAGCAGCAGGACAGAGACGCCGCTCAGGCAAAATAAAACCGCCATTGAATTGTATGTAGATTTCACTCCAGCTGTTCAAACAACAGGCAGCGGAGACAAACCGAAAGCCTCCCTCTGATGGGAAACACGCAGATCAGACAACTGCATCTTAAACTAAAATGTGTTGAGGCCTGACAGCACGCAAGTGCAGTTGCTAGGTAACAAGTGGTTCTGGGGAAGTCCTCATTATGAAGTATTTTTAACATGCCAATAATTGCTACTTTGCACATGGATGTTTTTCAGCACTCATTTTAATATGTGTGCACCGTAGTTGATCATTTAAGTTTGCTAATAAAAGCTTTGCTTGCTAATTGCGTGCATGAACACATATTTTTTCCCTCTCATGGGATGTGTACAACAGCTGGATGGGACACTGCTCTCGTGTGTCCCATTTGTAATAGAACACACCGTTTCATACAAGCTCTCGCACTCACAAAACAGTTGCCTCCGCACATGCCGTCTAGAATCCACCATCCTCGTCTGAACAGGCTTATTTTTAGCAGGCTTGGATGGAGCACTTGTTTTATTTCAGTCCGACTGGCTCCGCTTGAAGCACCACAATTATGTAGCGTCCTCTGAGTATGCAGAGTCATTTTCCCGGAGCGTGCATCCAACACATGGATGCACAAAAGGTGACGGGATTTATGATGGTTCACTGCAGCTCGCAGAAATGTTCAGCCTGCTCGCTCCACAATGTCACCTCAGCAAGTCAATAGGCAGCTTTTTTCCCCTCCCTGCAACTACAGTGTGGCTAATGTCCAAAACACCGTTTTAAATGCTGCTTCACTGTCGTGCAAACAAACAGGGAAAGCATAAATCATTCCTCAGAGGCAGATTACTCTAATGACTTTCAAACTGTTCCATGCAGTCTCCACACTGGATGACATGCAGTAACTCCTTGCAGCTAGAAGAAATATATATATATAAATACAGATCTTTTTACACCCCTTAAAGCTATGCACTGGTCTTTTTAAACCTCAGACTTTGTAAAAGGAATAAATAACAACATGTCACGTCAGACAGACAAACAGGCTGGGTCCACAGAGAATGTGGACTGAGAGTAACGAGTCTTCCTCTGAGCTTTTGGCGATAGATTTTGACTCAGGTGCAAGCTGAGCTGTTTTGCGGACGCCCACACTGGCCCGTTATCTCACAAACACAATACACCAGAGACAAGGCATCTGTTTGTGGCTGCGCGCGTGCTTGCGTGTGTGTGTGTGTGTGTGCGCGTGTGTGGGTGTGAGGATGCAGCGATGCATCTGTTTGTCTGTGAGTTGATGCGGAAGTCTAAAATGATGTAAGACAAACAAAGCAGGGATTTTTAAGCAATTCTGACCTTTCTGGTCTTACAGTGTAATCACAGCAGGAAAAAAGGCATTATTGATCCGCTGAAATGTCAGAGTATAAAACACAGCCGGCGTACAGTCTCAATAACAGCTGAATTACCTCAACAGCTGTTTCCACACCAAATTATCCAACCTATTTGTGATGCCAGGAGAGCTGCGAAGGGGATAAAGAGGGAAAGTGTAAATGTAAAACAAGCCATGACAGGATGTGACAATGGGCAGATATATCCCCTCTTCCTGTGGTCTCTCCCTCTACACTCTCAACCGTTTTAATCTCCCTCTTAATACCAACCCTTCCAGACTCAACTGTGATCACTGTCACGCTGCAAACTTACAGGATTGGAAGGATTGAGACAAATACATTATTCATTCCACACACCAATTTGGGTCTCCTTTGCTGCCTGTAATGCACTGCACTTATCTCCCTGTCAGCCCACTCTTTTGTTCACTTTGCTCACCAGCACTGCTCTTTTAGCATCTTTTATTATTTAAATAGAAAAAAACATTAATAATTTGTAACATTGTGCTCAGTGGTATGGAATGGAAAATGACTGAATCAGCAAACATTGCTACATTTTATTGTTTGTAGGTCTGTTGTAAATAAACAAACCTATTTGGTACCTACATGTATTCAGCATTAATTTTCCATATATTTTGTTTCGTTAAGCAGAACCTGCACTGAGAACCTGACCTGCACTCCTGTAAATCCCAGCCAGGGTTTATGAGCCAGAAGCTCCAGCGATAAAAATGGATTGGAAATCATTACAAAGGCCTTGAGGAGCTGATTCACTGTCTCAACACTAAAAACTAATGTGCCTATCTATCTATCTATCTATCTATCTATCTATCTATCTATCTATCTATCTATCTATCTATCTGTCTATCTGTCTATCTGTCTATCTGTCTATCTGTCTATCTATCTATCTATCTATCTATCTATCTATCTATCTATCTATCTATCTATCTATCTATCTTAGCATGACCTCATGGCAGAGTTTACCCAGCTCAATAGAAAAATGAGCCCTTGTGATGGAAGCAGAAGCTTCTGGTTGCTGGTTTCTATGTAATGGCAGTACAGATGGGCTATTATCACAATTTCAGAGGCTTCAAAGCTGTGACGGTCCAATGAAAGCTTGACAAATTGAGGATTAAAACAACACATTGTCAGACAGGTTAATACCAACAGTAGCATCCTGAAACCCAGAGCCTGACTCCAAACAGTGGAAGGAACAAAAACTCCCTTATAACTGGACGAAAACTGGGTTAAGGAGGAGAAGAGAAGAGAAGGAGGATAGAAAGAAAACAGCGATGCGTTTTATCATACAGCATATGTTGTATAATACATATGAAATGGTTGTCACATGTAATCGTAAACATGCAGAATGCAGCAGTGTTTGAAAGAGCTGAAAATAAAACCCAAAGTGTGCAGCTACAATTGAGTTCTGGTGGCGAAGCTAATAATATCTACGGGCGATTGGCACACTTGGCATCCTGAAAAATGGAGTAGGATCAGTTTGGCTCCTAAACCATCCACTCGAGTGCCTGGATTTTCCTCGGTCTCCCCTCAGCGTGCGCAGGCCCTGTTAGAATTACAGACACATTAATATAGCGCATGAGAACCTGCAGCCCTTGTAGTCATAAAACACGGGGGAAATGTGGCGGTACAAGGACGTGCTTTTTTCCCCCCTTTTGCGCTGATCCACTCAGCTCACAGGCAACAACAATTGTGCCTTCTGCTGTCTCCTTCCATCGAGTACCATCTCGTTTTGGATGAGTCAATAAACACTCAGTATGCTATGCTTCAAATAAAATGAAACCTGCCATTTGCTTTTCTTACATTTACAAAATTGCAGTGCACAAGGTGGTTTCGGTCTGACCCTGGGAAGAGGTTCAGAAAAATGTTATTTACCCTGTCTGAGAAGAAAAATAACATTTTAGCACAAACCTACTACCGGTACATAACTCATATTTTTGCTATATCGTCACTATGCTGACGGACAGCTTGACAACTCTTGATTATTTTCTCGAGTGTTTGTCTTTTGAAGTGAAACCTGCAAATCTAACAGCAGCTCTTAGAATCACATTTGTGCACCGTAATGGGTGGAGATTTTATTGGCGAGAGGCATTTTGCTTCAGGTAATGTTATTAACTGGTCCTGAGTGATGATGCATCATTTGATCCCATCAGAATCCCATCAGAATTTTAGATTTCATGACCTCTCTGGGACGATCTGGGGATTATTCTGGTGCATACATCTGAAAGATGACTCTGTAACTCTCTGACTGGGTCTAGTTTGGTGTGTAATCAGCAAACAGCCAGCTCTTTTCACGCCCAAAGGCCGTTTATTGCAGCTATTGTGTCCCAAGAAACCTGATAGCAGTAATCAAATAAAGAATAATATTTTCCTGAATGACGGACAAAATTTTACAGACTGAATTATAAAAATGTGTTCCTTCTAATGTAATCCTCCCACACCCTTCGCAGGCATTTTAGTCAATCATTCCAATATTTAAATATTGTCGTCAGTACTAATAACTTGTCGGGAGACCTCATGTGGCAATGGACTTAAAAAAAATGTAACCGGTGATTAAGAAAGTGGTGCTCTAAGGTGGCCTAAAGGATTAGCAGCAGATAATACCATCCACAGATTTAGAACTCTGATCCATCCGATGGGTTCATTCAAACGATCAAGAAGAAAAGGGATATCTGTGATACAAGCAGAATTAACCCAGCTGCCTGTCTTACCCACGGTTCTGCCCTGGTTTCACCACATTTCTTTCAAGTTAAGGTTCAGAATACATCCAGCTTTGCAGTAGCGGCAATCGAAACAGCGAAAAGTCCCCGAAGAGATGAATTCTGGCTGTGATGTTGTTCTGTGTTGACGTGGGACCCTTTATTGGCCATGCCTTTGCTCCAGATTTAGAAATAGATCACCTCAATTTGCAGCTCTCCATCTGTCGTCAATAATGCAAGACAACCACACGAACACAGTGCAGGCGACCCGTAAAGCATGCGTTTCAGAAAGAGGTCTTCGGACAGCACCATCAAGTATAAGCCTGTGTGTCTGTCCTGAGACGTTTGGCAGGGTTTTGGTTCAGTGATCTACTGGAGCACACGTTCCAGAAGCCGGCACAGAGATTTGTGAGCGATGCGGAATCTCCATTCTCTTCAGATCAATTTATTTTAGTTACAGTCTATGTTACAGGCAGGCTTGTCTGGAGGCGCTTAACAGAAACCAAGAGCCTGACCTTGAAGAAGCCAGGAAAATCTCTGTTTTAACAGACCTTGTGCAGGGCCAGGCTTATATATGGGGGTTCCTACTGATGGCTGGGGCATAAGGACTGAGAAACAGGGCAGAGGGGAACAGGAGACGAATAAATGCATATATCATGCATGCAAATACCATTTATAGGCTTAAGTTCATGGTAGTTGTAGCATCATATAATGTTTTAGTGAAGATGTAATTCAGTGAGGTCAGAGGTTAACTCAGGAACTGACAACACCAGCATAGAGAGGAGAGGAGAGGAGAGGAGAGGAGAGGAGAGGAGAGGAGAGGAGAGGAGAGGGGAGGGGAGGGGAGGGAAAGGAGAGGAGAGGAGAGGAGGAGAGGAGAGGAGAGGAGGAGAGGAGAGGAGAGGAGAGGAGAGAGAGGAGAGGAGAGGAGAGAGACATTTGCTTTGAAAGCCTGTTTATAACAAATAATTCATAACGTTTATCTTGATTAAATAAATGCAAATGGGCTTTTGTCACCAGGAGGGATGTAATGTGTAGAATCATCTGAGAATTCTACTGTACAGATCTACAGACTGTGAAAGAGGAATTTCAGAAAGTTACATTATATGTCTGGTGTAAAATGTGTGTGCCTGCCTGAAAGTTTAGATTTGGGCATTATATTGTCATCAGGATCAGCATGATCAAATTGTGTTCCAGCAAATGTGGCACAAACAATTCTAAAACCTATTTCTCCGTCGAAACATCCAGTGTTTGTAAAGGATTATGGAATTCTAGTGCTTTAAGTGCATGCGCCACTTTCGTTTGTGTAGGATAGTAACAACTAATTAAGCAGAGAGCCAGATTCAAATATTGTGTTAATTAGCTTTAATCTGTGCTCGAGCCTGTGCTGGCCGGTTTGTGCAGTTATGTTAAATTAAGCTAAAACCATGCCCAATGCGACTCTCAGAAATAATGCAAATATAGATTCCCAAGTGTCAAACAGTTAATTCAAGTCTTTGTTGCTTTCAAATACATGTCATGTGGGCGTTAAACGCATTTGAACTAGCTCTTTAGGCTATGTTGACCTTCCATCTCCCCAAGACTATTTATAGCATGCATTACTCATGTCATCAAAGTAGCAAGATGTAAACAGTTACGCCAGATCTTTATTCCTGAAGAGATTGGGTATCATACAATAGCTTAGATGCATTTAGAGAAAGCAGATATCATGGGATGGATTCAGAAACAGGATGACAATGGGGCTGTGGTAGACCCTGTGGTTATATAAAGATTCCAGTCAAATATTATTGCTTTCATCACAGAGGTTTCTTGGCCCTTAAGACAACGGCTCTGCTTTACCACACAGGCCTTCTATGTGGAACCAGTAACACCTAAGTTGAAATTCTGTTTAGACCATCTCTAGGCTAACTTGATTTTCATCTATGTTGTAACTCAACCGTCAGTGGAAATATCAAAATGCTGTCCAATGCTGTAGGCTACTATACAATGATGGTTTTGTGCTTATCAAGAACAAAGTGTTTCAACTTAAGTGTTACTTTAATCAACAGGGACGAGGAGCGTGCCTGGTTCAGATGGTTGGGACGACACCAGCATTTGTTGAACCTAGAATGCATCGCGTGTCAAACTAAATTCATAAAATTGCAGATGTTAAAAGATTTTATATATGAAATATACCAAAAACCCATGAATGGATGTGAAAATGGAAACAAGGTAATATAGTTAAGGCTTAGCATCTTTGTCTATTACCTTTGTATAGCTAAGTCAATAAGAGGAGCATGCAATCAACGTAACGTCGCCACAAATTTACAGGAAACAACAGAAGCAGTAAACTCAGAACAAATGAGTGCGCCTTTCTTCGCCACAAATCAGAACCATGTATTATGGGACTTGTAGTATATCGTATGGCTTTGTGCAATTTTCACTTCAGATTTATTCGATCGTCGAAATCATTTCCTTTTTTTTTTTTTTTTGTAAAATAATATATTGATAAAAGTCATGCCAGAAATGACTGAAATTCTGTTCTACATGCGCTGTTTTGTTACATGCCAGATTGTGCTAATTGTACATCATCCTAAAAAAAGAAGAAAAGACGAAGGAAAGAAAAAACATCGGAGGTCTTTTGTCATAGTATGTACATTTACATCCAGGGACAAATGTGCTCATTTCCATGGCCCTACTTTATATAAGGTATTTGTGCACTTATTCTACATTTCTTTATGTATAAGAATAATGTCAGTTAATAAATTAGATATAGAACAAGGATCTCAGGTAAGGTAATAAAGATGGGTGGTCTCCAGAGGGTTTATGTGAAGCGATCTGAATTCATCTTTCTGAGTTTGGGGGGCAGGTGTCCATCCATCCTCCCCCCGCCTCCTGCCAGTCGTTGCAGCTTGGGTGGTAAGTCTGCCACTGACTTGCTCATGGGCTCTGTGTTGATCTTTGAGGCTTTCCCAACCTGCTTATCATCAGAGACGCCAGGCACCGAGCTGATTCGCTGCAGCTTCATGGGCAGGTCTCCAAAGCTATAAGTCATCTCTGAAGTGGTGGAGCTCATCCTCAGCAGCTTCTTGGGCAGGCCGTCCCGCCCTGTGATCTTCTGGAGCTTGGTGGGCAGCTTGGTGGTGCTGTCATTGTCCTCAAGCGTCTCCAGACAGTCCAAGGAGCTGTTTTTCTCCCCGCTGTTGCACAGAGACGGCGCCATGAGGGGCGACGAGAGGAGGAGCGCCTCCTCCTGTTCCTTCACACTGTACGGAGGGGTGGGCACCTCAAACGTGGCGTGGAACTGGGAGTAGTCCACCTTAAAGAAGCCCTCCTCCAAGGAGATGACTGGGAAGAAACGGTGTCCCCACAGAACTTCATCCTCTGTGTAAGACGTCCTCGCTTGGCAGGTCATCCCTGTAGAACGAGGGGGGAAGAAACACAATGAAAACAGGACCCGTTGTATCAATCATTGTTGCTTCAGAAAGTATGACAAATTATAAGTCACTGGAATTCCAAAAAAACAGAAAACATTCAAAGCTGCAATGTTTCATGGCTCTTGTGGTGAACAACAGCGTCTGATTTAATTATATTCTTGGCACAGATCCTTATGAATCAACAATACAGTATTCATCAGGACTCTTGGCATTTTTAGTTCACAGTGAAGGCTAACAAAAAGCCTCAATAAGCGTGTTATAACAGGGACAGCTGGCTAAATAAATGATTTTCCTCTTTTTAATTTTGTGTTTGTACTAATTTTCAGTCTTGGATAGTAATTAAAACTCCACTCATGCGTAATCTGGAGCTTCTAATTATGGTGAAAAAGCAACCAAACAATAATCCATCCATAACCTCTCCTCTATCATCAGCTAGAATAATGCAGAATAATGTCTTGAAATTAGAAATGGCAAATTCAAACAAAAGTTCTTCATTGGCACATTGTGCTGCCGCAAATTTGGTGGAGGGGGGATAAGCACAGAACAGACATCAGCATTATATAGCAGCTCTGCGCATGATGACTTCTGACCCTGATGAGTTAAAATAACCCACAAACTAAATTTGTTCATACAAAATATGTGGAGCAGTTTGAACAAAGGTATCCGGAAATATGCAGCTTCCGACACTTTCCAACGCTTCATCAACAGTTGGGTCCATGCTCACGCGAAGCTCTCCGGGATGCCGACACTACAACTACGGGCGTTCGTGACTGATTCCCTGGGTCATTAAATAACTCACTGATAACCGCTCGGCACACAATCGCAGATGTGCAAGGGGCTGAACATCAAGTCCGTTTGGGCCATTCAAACTATTACTTCTGCGCTATCGCTTCGGAGCGCCGAGCCTTCGGGCAGTTGGAAGTGAGCCGCAGTGAATAAAGCAGAGCTAATGAGAACTTTAGGGCCAAAGCGAGTGAAAAGTGTGAAATCCTATTGTAATGTGAAGCTTTTAAGCTGCCTCGGGCAAAATATATAGTCACCATTTGATCAGCAGAAGGCTCACACATGCTGAATCTGAGAAAAAAGAGGCGGGGGAGAAGGCAAATGCTTTTCTGTTTTATAACCACATAAAACCAGCAGAAGTCAGCAGTACATGCTTTATTGAATGGCGCAATCAATGCTGTGGCGTTAACTGGACATTCACGCCATAACCACGGGGTTGAAACATCAATAATAACTTTATGGGCATGGGAAAAAAAAGCCTGGAACAAGTGGAATGAATGGTATCTGCTGTTTTCACAGAAGCCCAAACATCTGTTAATAATGCTCCTTTGTTTCTGTGCACGGTGGTCGAGTGACAGTCTCCCCCTGCAGACCCACCAACCCGACACTAAACTCTTTTGCCCTCAAACAACACGCACGCAACACACGTGCAAATGGTCTAATCATCTGTGCAATAGATTGGAAACCAAATGATCCTGTATTAATTGGTCATTATTCCCATGCATTATTCACTGATTTATGACTGAGCCATCCATAATTATAGACACAGTTTACATAGTGTATGCGCTAAAGACCAGCTGTTCTGCACCACCCACGTTCATGAGGCACATGCTATTAACCGACACGGGAATGGTGCTAATAGACGTGCTCTCACTTTTAATGCAGCTGAGTTACATATGGAAATTCACAAATGTTGTGTTGTGTTTGGGGACCAAACGTGATTAGACACTGATACTGCTTCAAATTAATAATTAGTCATCATTTTATAGTAATCTATTGTTGAACCTCTTTCCTAAAAATAGAACTCCAGTCAAATGAAAAAAGCGTGATGATGTATGTTTCCTATTACTGGTGGAGGCTTATGTAACACTAAAATATGAGCCCGCACAGGATTCAGTGTTTCTATGGAAACCAAACTGTACGAATGTGTGTATGTGACAGCCATAAACCTTTTCACCGCTGAGTTTGGTCAGAAGTAACAGCGATGAAACAAAAGTCTTAAATCCCATCTCTAAATAAATTTTCCCCATCAGTCACATCTTCTCTGGCTTCAGAGTCTCTAAAACATCAGAGGCCAGTTTGGGTTTGTTTCAGCAACTGATTTATTCATTTGATGGCTGCTTACTGATAAAGGTCAGTTTTATTATGATGAAAGCAACTTATCATTAAATGAAAAGTCCAAAAAACATTAGAGCCTTCTGATTTCAAAATAAAAGCCATGTAAAATAACCATTAATAATGAAAGCTGGGATTGTCTTTGTCTAAGGTCTAAATACACCCACAAGAAAACACATCAAAGTTGGGTTTTTTTATAGTTTTACTCCATTTTAAAGGCCAAGGAACCAACGTGTTGTGTTTCCTTCTGAATGAACAACTAATGTCAGTTATAGACCCTTTAAGGCAGAAGTCTCTGTGGATGAAATCTTCCTGCCCGGGACATTTTCCTATTATTTCAGACCCCTGCCGTCCTTAACATTATTTTGTTTAGCTGTCATAATGGGTCAGATTCAATAACTTATTTTTCTTTTGTGGAAAAGGATTTGTCTTTAGTTGTCCGACTTCTCTGCCTGCCTGCCTGTCTTCCTGCCTGCCTGCCTGCCTGTCTGTCTGTCTGCCTGCCTGCCTGCCTGCCTGCCTGCCTGTCTGTCTGTATGTCTGCCTGCCTGCCTGCCTGCCTGCCTGACTGTCTTCCTGCCTGCCTGCCTGTTTGTCTGTATGTCTGCCTGCCTGCCTGCCTGTCTGTCTGGCTGTATGTCTTCCTGCCTGCCTGCCTGCCTGTCTGTCTGTCTGCCTGCCTGCCTGCCTGCCTGCCTGCCTGCCTGCCTGTCTGTCTGTATGTCTGCCTGCCTGCCTGCCTGCCTGCCTGACTGTCTTCCTGCCTGCCTGCCTGTTTGTCTGTATGTCTGCCTGCCTGCCTGCCTGTCTGTCTGGCTGTATGTCTGCCTGCCTGCCTGCCTGCCTGCCTGCCTGTCTGGCTTTTACAATATCTGTTCGGTGTGTCGCTGGGTGGCCACTCGAACTTTAAAAACAAATATTACTTTTCTGCTGAACCGATCCTTTTAATTAGCCAACTCCTTAATCTCCCGAGTCACCCGCTTGATTCCTCTGGTTTCCCAGTAGTAACACCACCGAGTGGTGGATGTTTATGCCATTAATATTTACTCATCTCTACGCTGTGAGTGCTCAGTTTAATTCTGTCAAAATGGAGCGAACCAATCTAAGAGCCTTTTCACACACTCATCTCTGCGTCTGACTGTCAGAGGCGGAGGTTCGTGTTGTATCAATCTGTCAGGAGCAGTAGCACTCACAGAGGGACACACCTATTTGTAGTTCCTGTGTTCCAGGAACTGCAGCCTGATTTTCAGACCCCCTGCCCAGGACAGCGCAGCCTTGCTGCAGGCTGGCGTGCTGCGTCCTGATAAATGCTCTGCATCACTGCAGGTCAGGACCCTGCTCCCAAATGTTGCTTTGCATCACGGTTACATCACCGAAGCACCAAAACAAAAAGCCTATTTTTTGACATCAACCTGCACAAAGAAGTCTTTTCTGGGAACCAATTCTGCACCGACTCCAGTAGGAAACATGTTGGCCTCCTTCAGGACTAGATGTTTTTCATCCTGTGACTGAAGAAAGGGAAATCTGCTGCTGCCTTAAAGAACACTATGAATGACTTTTTAAAGGAACTTCACTGATCAATAAAACCAACACTTTTAGTAGCACTGAATAATTAATTTATTAATGAATACTTTTCTCCCCTGAGAGATGGAATATTTAACCAGGTTTCACTGTCCAGGAGGAGAACTCTGTATAAAAATTCATGGGGGATTGATGAGAAGTTAATATCTCATTCAGCCCATTAATCCCTGATCCAAACTGTATGTAACTCTGTAGATCAATTAAAGATAATTAATGACTCTCTGCCAGGGTGACTGTGCTAGCCAACACCAATAAATTACTCTCAAAGAAATGTAACAATATTGTCAGAAGATCACTGTTGTGGTTGTTTACTGGATGAATTTGACAATAGAAAACAATACTGCATTGCTAATTAATTAATTAGGCTATAATTGTATTTACTGTTTAACAAAGAGGAAATAGAATTGGATTTGCATGCATCAACAGTTTGGAACACTCACTTTACACAAGATTTAATTGTGTTAAATATGAGATGAGATTTACAGTAATCCTTACTGACAAAATTCAGCATCAATATCAAATAATGTTTCTCATTAAAAGGTCATTCCGGAGACAAATTCAAATAGTTCCAAATGAGCAAACAATTTGTTTTTAAATTAAACCTCCAGCATAATCAATTGTAGCACACAAACAAGGGGATGGATTTCAGAAATGGCCGAGCAGCAGTGCAGGGATGTCTGAATGGCGATCGCTGCTGCTCGGTCTCTCTCTGCAGTATTTGTATGTCAGATTTCCTTCCAGTCCTGTAAAACTGATACGTGGAGAATAAACTTCAAGATTTGGATGCCCAAAAGCCATCCAAACCCGAGACCTTAAATAAATGTCCTTTTCCTTGATAACACGGAGCTGGCTGCTTCACTTTGTCGGAGCCGAGGAGCCGAGAGCTGCAGCCGCAGCCTCAGCGCAGTGACAGCAAAAGATAAAATCGCTTCTTTGGGGCTGAAATAGAAAAGCACTATAAACTCAGCCTGCCAGTGTTTTGTTTTTTTGATACCAGAAAAAAAAGAACTAAGTGGTAACCTCCGAGTCTGTCATGTAAAAGAAGCTCATGCAGGTTGTAGGAGTCAGGGGATCATATCTGTTCGCTACTTTTCAGTCTGAGCGGCACATTTGCAATCAGAACCTGGCGAGAGAGCAAAGGCGAGGCCTGAGAGCCGAGCTCCAGCTCTTGCCAACGTTTTTGCCCAGGCTTTGTTTAGATTTTTGCCTCGGTGAAAATGGCATGATGTGACTCAGCAGCCCAGATCTAATCAAATGATGCTGGAAATTGATTAATGAAAAATCAAACCACTGAGGATGAACCCTGAAGGCTCCACGGCGGGTGTCAAAGACGCCCTCACAGACCTCATATTTAGTGACAAAGTAGCAAACAGCCTCTTTCTTTCTCGCTGTCTCGCTCTTTCACTCAAACGACCACACACACATTCACTCGGTGTAATGCTGTCAGCAAAGTCCCCTGACAGTCTATCACAGCAGTGGGAGCAGTTCAAGTGTTATTTTTTTTTAAATGCTGGCAAAAACACGCACGAGACTCTGGACAGCGAATACACAGTGCAACGGCATCCAAGATTCATCTGCTCGCTCTGGCCAAGGCTGGCCTTGGAACGCCTTTGCTACATTGCAGGATATGTGGAGACCAATAATTAATTCAATTAATGGTTAGATTCCCGCAGACTTTGCAAGAAAAAATAAAACACTCCCCTGTCTTTAGGGTCTGTGCCCTAAAGGCTGCTGTGTTGAATATGGTGACCGATAAAGCTAAGGAGGACATAACGATGGCTGACGATGGTGTGTTCACTGACAAAATGAAAGTTCATATTCATAAGTCCGAATAATACTTTGGGTTCCCGGGTTGGCTAAAACCAACTGCTGTGTATTTCTTTCCGTTTCGGCCGAACAAATGAAATCTTTTTTATTTTCCAATTCTGATTTTGATACAGACACTGCTTTTGTGGCCACAAGTCCCGTCTGATCATCTGTTTCTATGGTGACCATCAAGTGGGGAAGTGTGTAAAAATGCACAAGCATTCAGTGACCTCTTTTCACAGTTTGAATTTTCCCACAAAAAAACAACCCCCCTCCCTCCTTTAAATACTGTTTCAGCGTGTTATCCATTCGACAAAGGTGGCTTCCAGTTGTTTGTGGCTTAGAGATTTATTTCAGCTGTGCGGCGTCAGCTGAGCAATGAGAACAAGGAGGGAGCTGACAGAGCGAAGGGAAGACGACGCAACGCTGTGGGGGAGGGGAGAGCCTGGCTGCTGAGACTCGAGTGTGGAGGCTGATGGAGAGAGGAAGGAAGAGACCGCAATAGGACAGGGGCTGCCAACCATCTCCATATAATCTTCTCACAAAGTGGGATGTCAGGCAGGCTAGAGAAACATATGGCTATAGGGCATTATCTCAGCCGGGAGACCGTATATTACTGAGGGAGAGCCGTTTGGAATGGGGGGCTAAAGGGAACCAGCTGAACAAATTGGCAATAAATGGATTTCCTTTAGGCCAAGCAATCACTACTGGCCATATAGAAAAAAATCACCCTGGATGGGATGTATGTGCCCAAACCAACTGGACTGTGAATGATTTTCTCCTCATTAAACACAGCGTCCAGAAATGATCAGAAACCCATTTTCCTTATGAGACACGCCGAGTGTGTGAGCTCTAATCTCATATTGATCTCAGCTATTACATCTACTTAAACCATGAAGGGGATTTAGAGTTGAAGAGGGATCCGGGGACCAAAGTGAAAAAAAAAAACAATCTCAGACCAAGATGACATCAAAATAGACAGCTTGCTGTTCAGGTATGGTCCCTGTTGCATTTTTGTGTTTTTACTTGCACTTGTGAGCAGATTTCAGCAGCAAACTGGGGACTTGTCAGAACTTTGACAAAAACATTAAGAGACGTCCCCGAGGAGAAGACTGTGTGTTCAATGGCCATTGTGTTTGGACCGCACAGATGATTCACCTGCGCTTCAGGGATGGCTGCCGCACCACCGGTCAATCCTGACGGTGACCAGCACAGCAAATTGATTACAGCCTTCCGCATAATCTCTTAAACAAGTGGGGGGACGCTATCATTTATCTATCTGTCCATGCCGTTAATGACTGGGGCATGCACGCGGCCCACGACAAATAGAATCATTCCATTCTCGGCAGGATGAGAAAAGCCAGACGTTGCTGGAGAATACGTTTATGGTTCTTTCATCATGTGAGTTCATCCCAGGTCTGCTGCCACGCCTCCACTACCAGTGATTTATTGCCATCCAACAGGGACCTGACAAATCCCTAAAGACACAATTACCGTGCTCCCCCTCGGGAAGCCGGCACAGTTCATCTAAACGGGATAATGAATCCAGGATGTCATAGCTGGTTTTCTGCAATGCCCGTAATGTGAAGTTCAGCCCCTGTGCAATTACTGTATGTACAGTAGGTTCACAAGGAACATCTGCAAGACACGATCATTGTGAAACTTGTTTGGATTTCCATCAAAGGAACGACTCCATTCTTTGTTATAAGAACACCTTTTTCAGGAACTAATTTAACGCTTAAATCCCAGTAGGGACTAAACGGTCAAAACAGGAAGTAGCCGTGATGGATCTCTACACTGGCTGGGCAAACGCATAAAGTCCCACTTTATACTCGTGAAAATAAAGACAAATTGTCTCATGTCAGGCCTTCTCTCACCTCAAGAACATCTGCAGACTCTGATCGCCTATCTCAGGTCATATGACGGAACCCATCACCAGGCCTTCCTAGTCTCCCACTTGGACTACTGCAACGGAATCCCATCTGGGGTTTCCAGAGATGGGCTCCAACACGGGCTCCACGGTAAACCCTGACAGCACATCACCCCCACCCTCATCAACCTTCACTTGCTCCCAGCCTAGTCCTGCATCTCCTGCAAACTCCTCCCCTACAAATGTCTTCATCTACTTGCTCCTTGTCGTGTCATAGATCTCCTCAAACTACCCACCTTATCCCAGACTCCTGGGCCCGCTCTCATCCCTCACATCTGTCTGAGAACATTTGGAGAAGGAGCTGTCAGCATCCTGACCTCACTACCGGTCTAACTCTGGACATGTTCCAGAGATGTCTGAAACATCATCTTCCCCATTCAGCCTATAACGTCTCCCCCTTGTAACTCTTTACCTTTATAAGGTCTACGCTTCCACTTAGGGAGCCTCAAAGGTGCTCTACGACTTTAAAATATTATTACCGTACAATAGTAATAGATGGACCAATGCCAAAGTCTGCATTCATTAACAAATGAAATCCAACGTGTGTGTGTGTGTGTGGGGGGGGGGGGGGTAATTTATGACCTGCGGCCAGAGGTGAGGGGCAATGCTCTTCATTAAGAGTTAGTATCATTTACTGCCACTAAGGTGCATCCAACCTTTCATGGAAGTTGTGCCAGGTGCTTCCCAGGGGGCTCGCAGAAGGAACTACTTGGTGCAAAAGCTCCGATTATGAATATACATAAAATATTACAAAGCACTTGACAATCAAGGTGAGTTTGATAATTCCAGTATTATGGGGTTATTATGACATCATTAGGGATAATGCCTCCACTGCGTCCCCCATCCCCCCACCCCCCCATCATCATTGTATAGTCCACCATCAAAGTGCCAACAGAGCCAGAGCAGCAGGACAAATCCGCCTAGGTTCAGCTTTGGGATTTTCAGCAAGTTTTCCTATCTCCATTATTGCTTTAATTTACAGCACATAAAATAAGAATCAGATAAGAGATTGCATATTGTCTTGTCAGTTGGGCAGTGTTTCTCTCACCCTGCTGCCACTTTTCCAGCTTGAAATTCCTTAAAGGCACCTGTAAGACTATCATAAACAGCATTATGCAGCAGGAGCGTCTCTAATAGGATTCCTAATTTTTCCTCTTTATATGCAGCCTTGAAGACGGTAACATGCAAACCTGACGAGCCTACGATAGTCCTTGATTAGTCCCACAGTCCCCAGCTAGATCCACAGTTAACAATGGAGCCTATCACGGCATGTGAAATATGAGCGCAACAGGTACAGCCGCATATCTCCTGGGGTTTCGCTGTCAGTCTGTTCCAGTTAATTGGAAAACCATGCTGATCTACTACTGTGCTTGACCACCGTAGTGTTTAACCCCGCAGACATGGCGGCACCCACATCAGCACGTGCCCATCATTAACTAGGAGCAAAATGATATAAAATGAGTCATTTTAAATTAATCTAAAGCGAAACACTGTCACATGCAGCCCATAATAGAGTCCACTCCTGCTTGTGCTTACCTATGCAATGAAGCTCCCGACTCGAGCAGGAGCTCTGGGCATCTTACTCATATCACTGGAACCCTTTGGCCTCTGGCACAAGAGAAAGCTCTTTCAATTAGCACTGCTGATGATAAAACACAAGCTCGGGCCACAACATCGGCTCCCCTGCTAATCAGTGGCAATGGATGTTTGAAATTAATTATACTACTGGTGTTAACGGAGACCGCATCCAAGCAGTTATTACTCTTCATTTCATATTCTAACTATTTTATGTAGATTTGCCTTGCAAAAGCTCTAAATTAACTGAAGCTATAATAATATTAAACTGCACATTTAATGGACACAATACACCTTAATAAGTTAAATATTGTGTTTTTACAGATTAAAACTGTTCCCCCCCCCCCCCACAGGTTTAGATGGTAGAGTTTTATGCTTTGTTCTGAAATGTTCCATACCATTGCACACAAAAAAAGCACATGAATAAACATCACCAGTTGCTCCAGCTTGTGTGCCTGCCGCCCACACTCACTTTAAAATGAGCACATAGCGGGGATATTCTATTTTTTCATCCCTTACCAGTGAATCACAGGAAAACCTTGCAGCTTTATGATAAAGGCAGACCAAAACAATCCGTATGTGATGTTTGTAACCATTTTGACTCAATCAAGAGTGACACTGTGCTTCACACTGGGTATTAAGGCATCATCGATCAGGGCAATGAGGGGAGATTTATGACACAAATGTCCTGGATTTGAGTCAAGTGTAAAAGACAGAATTCTTCCTCATGGTTTTCATGGAAAGGGTAATGATCATACATCATGCATTTGCATTAAAATCCCATTGTTCTCAGCAGAAGAAAATTATATAATATAGACAAATGCTTGAGTTCCATAACTGATGAATGTATTTTTCTTTTTTAAAAAAATAGCTTTTAAAACTTCCAGCATGTTGTACCAAAAACATACGAAATGTCAGGGACAGAGTAATGAGCTGACAGCCTTTATTTTAGTGATGAAAACGACTTTTCTCCCTGACATTAATCATCTCATTTATCTTTGTTGCTCATTGATTTTGCTGTCTTAAAAACACGCCTCAACCTCAATTACATTAAGGAGAAAAAAAAGTTTTCTGCAGAGAGGAGCACGCAGGAGTTCGGCGCTATAACGGCATCCTGCGCAAATCTAATACACAGAATGATGTCATGAATTTAGTTGCAATGCACTGATTATGGTCATGGATGGAGGAACCTAGGCATCTGCTGCTGGCTGCTACAGTTTATTTTGGGTTCTCGAGAATAAGCTCCACTAATGAACAGATTGCCTCTGGCTTGAAATTTAAGCCGTTGCACTGTTGAACATTGTTGGTTTTAATGGGACTCTTCTCCAACACCGAGGCGCACAGCAGTTCGGAAGTCCTTCCTTTAAGACATTTGACATTTGACAGTAAGGAAAACAAAATAAATCTAAAACTACTGATTATTAAATTTAATTACCTGCTTCAGCAGGCAAACTCACCGACAGTAACGAGTTGCCACACTCAACCAGAAATATACTTTTGTATAGTTTCACATCAGGAACATTATTAATGGAGGTAAAACTTTTGAGCTGTGGCTTCTTCAAATGTTTGCTGGTAAAACCACACAGATCCTTTCAGAGGCTTTGTCTGAGCTCATCGAAGGCCAAAGTTAATCAGGTCCTGTTTCTCCATGCCCACGTCTTGAGACTCTATGTGCTCATCACACTTGGACCCTGTTATATCTAACGGTCTTTCTATTATGCAGGTGCTACACATGATCTATTTTATTACCAACGATTCGAGCTTGTTTAAAAAAAAAGAGCCCGGTAGAACAAACAACCATTGAAGGTGCTCGAGTAGAAAACGTGTTGTTAGCAGACATCCTACAGGTCTCAGTCCGAGGATGCATCACACCAAATCAATCAAAAGTGCTTTGGGATCCTGCATCCAGAGGATCGGCTGTGCAGCTCACAGCTTTTTATAGAATGTAGAGGTTGTCGGAGATTGCACCAAAATATATTCTACTGAGAACTTTGTTTTCAAAAAGGCAACAAGGGCAAAAAGGATGCACTATTGTGCCAGCGAGGCAGCTTTTAACATGCACCACAGACTATTTAATAAATCCAGACAGCACGCAACAGCAAAAAATAGCCCAAGAAAATTGAACATCTCCCTCACTAGTAAACAACAAGCTTCATTACTATTTTATCTTGTTTCTCTGCTGTATCACCTGTTCTAGCGGGCACATCTCAGTACACTAACACGTCTCCGTCTTTTCATATTTCAGGAAGCAAATGAAGCTGTCAGCACGGCACTGATCGCGGAACATCGCTGATTTTATATACGCCATGTTTTCTTGGTTTATTACTAATTCCTATACTATAGGGGGGAAAAAGTTTAGGTGCAGTGTTGCAATCCTGAATACTCAAGGAGAGGTTGCCATGGAAACAGAGTTACATTGGCCAGAAATGAACGCGTCTGAGGACTTAGACTTTCACTGTACATGAATTTTTAACCATAGATTGTTTCTACATCAGCCATTCTGCCAACTTCACGTCAGCACAAAGACTCATTGATGCAGATTTTGGAGGAATAAAATTTGACATTAACAACCACGCTGAGTGGAGCATTGAGGTTCATTTTCAGA
This sequence comes from Takifugu flavidus, assembly GCF_003711565.1. NCBI lineage: Eukaryota > Metazoa > Chordata > Actinopteri > Tetraodontiformes > Tetraodontidae > Takifugu > Takifugu flavidus. The sequence goes on along the minus strand of NC_079520.1, from coordinate 8,502,987 downwards.
CACCACACACAAGAACAAAAGCCAATCTAAATATTTTTCAGCAGCTTTAAACTCAATATTCAATATTGGACTGATGCTCAATCCTGAAGTGCATTTTTTTTTCATATATTTACTAGTTATGAGCTGATTTAATCGTTTAAAAAGCCTTGGGGCATTGGAGCATCGACACTTGTATCCACAAATCCCATAAAAACATGTCTCGGCCAAATGAAACCGCACTAAAAAAGCATCCCCGGTACATATTTGCAGTTAAACGTGTTTGTTAATCTCGATGTTTGCTGCCAGCGTCAGTCTCCACATCAGCTCTCTGTATTCTCCTTTCTCTCTCCAAAACCCCTTCTTTAAGGTGCTCCCTTACAGGCCCGGAGCTGCTCTCCTCAGTCTCCATCAGCTGTGTCGGATAAACGGTTAAATTTAAAATGGCCACAGAGGCAAAATTTCACTCGAGGCATTACTCATCTCAAAGAAATGGAATTCCCTAATTCCAAGGGGACCTTAGAAAGCAAATTATCATTCCTCCTGAGAACAGTTGCCACAAGGTAGAGGCTCTCCACGCACGTATACTGTGAGCATCTATATGTGCGCTGTGCTCCATGTGGTAAAACAAGCTGCTCAAAGTCAGTTTTAGACTTGCTTACCTGTAGTTTCTACTATCCCTTCTAGTATCACCACGATTTCAAACTGCTCTGTTTGCATGGACCTCTGGGAGAGGTCGTAGAAGGGGCTTTTGGTGTCAATCACATGGCAGATGGTGAGTGGCGAGACGAGAAAGAGCTGGTCAGCTCCGGTACTGAAGCCCACATCCAATTCCAACTGATCCAGTGGAAGAAACTCACCCTCGGGTGTCTGGCGCGACTACATCAAGAGGAGACACAGGCAGGAATGTTTGGTGGGGGGGGAGAGCAAAGACAGAGTTAAGAGCCTTTGTTTTATTTTTGTTCTTTCTGCGTAATCACATTTAACCATCAATCAGGAAAATCACATGAAATGTGTTTGATACCCGTGCTCACTGCTGAAATACACACCTCAACATTTGACTCTTCTAGTTAAAAGGCAAAAGAGCGCTAAAAGGCAAAACAAAAAACACTTTGCTTCAATTTACCAATAATTTCTGTCACTGTTTTTAGACTTTCCTCTGGAACAATAGAATACTAATACTGTAGATCCATTGTTTATTTCACTGAAGCCTGCAGTCGGCGGCGTGAAAGCCCAGATGATCTCTCTCCTGGTGAGGAGCTTGTCTGTTTGGCACGGTAATGAATTTGCATCGTGTCTGGTACCAGACATGTTGGACTATTGGCAGAATTTGAGTTCTTGAGTGATTGATGCTGATCTGACTATTTAGCCTGGCTTACTTCATAATCAGGGCCTGTAAAGTTGAAATCTCACACTCACAAGTGTGAGAAAAGTTTGGTTTTAAGCTAAATTGATTGGGTTGGTCATTTTATTTCTAGCCTTGTGTAAATGGATGATAGATTGAATTCTGTGTGCTGTAAAATGACCATTGGATATATTTTCCATTATCATCTCAAGTGTAGAGAGTTTGTAGAGACCGTGGCTTTGGCACCGTGCTGCAGCCTTTACACTATTCAGCAGATTGAAAAGGGAGCAAAAGTGTCAAAGACGGATCATCTCTCACAGAAGTGGCGTCACTTACTTTCAACAATTTGCAGCGGATTTGTGCAGAGACCATATGGCTGTTACGCAGGTTGCCCACCCTGAACATGAGAGTTAGTTTTCCGTCCCTCATTGAAATTGCGGCATGTTCGCTAAACATCAGCGTCTCGGCCCTTTTTTTGGGTTGAGACATCTTGATAAACATGCAGCCGATCAGAAAGGCATCGACGATCGATCCGAGGATCGACTGGAAAAGAAATAGAATGATCCCCTCGGGACATTTGTCTGTGATGTATCTGTAGCCGTATCCTATAGTGGCCTCGGTCTCTATGAAGAACAGAAAGGCTGAGGGAAAGTTGTAGACGTTGGCCACGCATGGCGTGTACTTGTCATTGTGCGCTTTGTTGAGGTCTCCTCTGATGTACGCGATGAACCACCACATAGAGGCCATGAAGAGCCAAGCCACCGTGTAGGTGAGGATGAAAATAAATAGATTCCAGCGCCATTTCAAATCTACGAGCGTGGTGAACAAGTCTGAGAGGTATCTGCTGGTCTCACCACCCAGGTTCCCATGCTGAACGTTACATCGGCCGTTCTTGTCCACGAAGCGCTGCCTCTTCTTCTTTTTCTCAGGCGGAGGCTGATTGAAGCCGGACCCGCTGGATGAGGTGGTCACTACCTGATAATCGTCCCCAAATTTCTTTCGAAGTGCAGACATACTACGATGACAGCAGCGAAAGAAATCACAGGATTTAATGATCGCGGGGAAAGAAAAAGTCCGGCTTGTACTTGCTGCAGTTGTCTAATGCCCGTGCGCAGTGTCTAGTCTTTGGAAATAAGGCGACAAAAGTGCGCTGTTTTCGCTCCAGTTAGTCCTGCACCGTCCTTCTTCGCCACGCACCGCTGTCGCTACAGTCTAAAGCCATGAAATATCAATAATGGACCAGTAGTTTACGAACCCCCGCGACAGAAGCCATATGAAAACAGAAGAAACGCACAAGGTATCCAGACGCGCCAGCCGCAGCCCAGGTTTTTACAGGTTTGTCAATTGCTGCGTCGTGAATTACTCATCGCCCGTGAAGGTTGGGGGCTTTTTCGACCTCTCGAAAATAAAGATTTACTCACAGAGTAAGTTTTCAATGGAAAGTTCGCGGTCCTTCAACGACCTACGAAAGATTAAGATCTATGCGTAATTAGTCGCTAGAAACTATTTTGGGAAGGAAATGTATCTCTGGGTTGGAGACTCTTCGGTTCCCAATCTTTCCCCTGCGGTCTCTGTGCATAGAAGAACTGCATCCGAGCAGATGGTGGCAAAAACTGTCGAAGTGGCGAAGAATCAGTCCCAAAATTGTCCCTTTTGGATGCGCGCATCGACGCTGATTGTCGGAGCTCTTTTTGCGCACCTACACTCCGCTCTCATACGCGCACGTCGGCTGGGCTCTCATCGTCGAGCTTCGGGGAGTCGTCAGATGCCCCTTTGGCAGCTTAGATCATTCTTTGCCTTCGATTTCCCTGCGTGGCTCCTGCGCACTCCGTCCTCAACGATGCGCTCGCTGTTGCCTAGTGGTACTGCAAAGAGCAACGTTTGGAGGAGGAGGAAAGAGGGTTTGCCTGGTTTAACGCGGTTTTTTTTGTTTTATTTATTTATTTTTTTAAGTGATCAAGGATGCGAAACTGCGGACAAGCGGCCAGGGCAACTTTCAAATAATCACAGCTTCCACATACTACTATCAACATGAAGGTTTCCACGTTGGATCAAAAAGCAAAATAAAGAATACAAATACAATATGTGAGCCTACACAATCGAAGGGCAAGTCACTCCGTCTGCTGCATTTACAAATCCAGCCTTTTTGCTTCTTGTTTTTCTGGGTCACCTGTCCTATAAGAACCTGGCGGATCCCCCTTTATCCCACTGCAGCCGCTTTAAGCCGTGAATGCTGCACATGGGAGATGTTAGCAGAGCAAAGACAAATTCTGCAGACACTGGCTTTGGAACATTACACAGCTCAGGAGGACAATACTACGACGCTGCAACTATGCAAATACACATAATTCAGTGATTCTATGACTGAGGTTGTGGTTGAAGAGGAGACCTGCAGTCAGACACACGGGATGTGAATCCCATAGGTGCCTCTGTGAGTCCCTTTATCTCCTCCTGCTTTGCAGTATTTCACATATAAAATCAGAAAAACTGGAGGAAGTGGTCTGTTCGGTTCCATTTTAATCACTTCATCAGAAAGAGATGGATCATGTGAAGCTCTCGCAGCAAATTTCTCAGACACACACTTGGTTCTCTTGTCTACTGAACCAGGCTCGTTGCTCTGCTGTCACGGCATGCTGTTGATCTTTTACGCACCAGAGGAAATGCTGTACATGTTGATGGCGGCCTTCTTAAGCCATTTTCGGATCCATTGTCTGAACTCACTGGGATCAATATGTTGTCGAGTCAGTCTGGTTCCAGGCAAAATCTACCGCTACCATTATCCTGCAGCTCCCTTTGGTTTGCTGCGTGATATTCCAAGTCCACTCAGAGTCCTGGATGCCCTACTGTAGTGTCTAAAAACAGCACTAAGGGCTGACATAACCGTTTCCAAATGAATGATTACATGGCAGCTCAGCACAGCGTTGATGCGCCTACGAGTGTTGTCTGAGGCTTTTTGATTCCGTCCTCTCGAGGCAGACAGACAGGAGAAGATTTCCCCGTCGGCCACCAGTTCATCATAATTGCAAGGTGGACATGAGCTGGAGCCTCCACAGGAGCCTGTGCTTTTATAATGAGTGCAGGGGAGCACATGTCATCTAGCATGTATTCCAGCCCTCATTAGGAGCAAAAGGCTATTCACATATTTGCAGAGCAGAGATAAGGTTATTAGTTGGACTGGGCCAACAGTCAAACAGCATTAAAGCTTGAAGGGCTTTAATTGCTGCATTTAGAAGACATTGAAAGAAAAGGTTTTATAGAATAAATGTGACTCCCGTAAGCAACTTTTAAGCTTTCTGATGCAGCAGCACAATCTACCTGGTTAAATCTCCCTTCACATACGCAGCAAGACAACCTGTCAGGATTGAATGACTGTGCCCAGATGATCCAACAATTCCAATGTTGCTGAATTCTGATTGGTTCACAGTTAATATATGACATCACCTTTTCCATTCAAAGTTCCACCCACTGGATGAGGTCATCTATCATGGTTTTGCTTTGCTTTTTTCTTATGTCTTTTTTTTCTGTCTCAATGAGACATCGGGGTAAGTGAACATTCATCAGTTTACTGTGCTGTCCAGTAAAAGTGCTTTTTATGCTTCTTTTGGTGTTGCTTCATTCTAGAATTAATAAAACAGCAGTCGTGGTTAAAGTTGCTCATGTCACAAACAGGTCACAAAGAGGACTTCAGTATCTATTAAACCCACATTTATACTAGTATTGTAACAATTAATCAATCAATCTTTATATATAGAGTTATTTTAATATAATTGAAAGGAAAAAATCCAAGAACAAAAAAGGAAAAACATGCCAAATGTAGTTGGGTATAATTCTAGCTTTTGGCTCTTTAATGTGGTGGAGAAGTGGTTTAAATTAGCAGAAAGATGGTCGTGCACCACCAAAGTACAAGTACCTTAAGCTGCACTTAAGTAAATATACTTAGTCACATTGCATTACAGCTGGAAGCGTAATAAAATAAGGGAGCATGTGAAGTGGAAAGAATATTTTAACATTCACAGCTCCACTGAGAAGTGATTTTAATTCTGTTGAACACTCAGTTAAATACAAGAAAGGGGTGAAGGTCTGAGCCTGGTCTAGTCACACACCAGGAGGCAGCTGATGTGTAAAAGCACTCCGAATAGAAATATATGGAGATGAGTTCTTATCTTCAATAAGGCTGCACATTTGAAATAAAAAGGTTTCACAGCAACACTTCCAGGAAATGCTGGCTGCTCTTAACAGGAAAAAACCACTGTCTGCTGCCCCTATTGACCAGAGTTCTATATATATAAATACTGTATATATATATAGTCAGCCCATCTGGCCGAATGTCAAAGTCTCCTCAAGCCATGATGGGAAAGACTACTGATCTTCTGCAGCCCATTTCATAAAAATAGCCCAGGCAGAAGCTGATGGGCTGGTGGAGATGGGATTGATTTATTAATCTAATCAGATGAATGGAAGACATGAGAGGCATTTGTCCTCCTCTCAGAATCAGCTGGGGAAACACTCGAGGTCATTCTTTGGAGAAGATCAGCCAATCACTTCAACAATCATGGCTAATATCCTATTGCCCTATAATCTCTCCAATCAAAGAAGGAGCAGGGAAAATCACCACAGCTTTGATGCTTTGATGGGCTGTTTGTCCCCTTTCATTTCCCTCAAATGGATCACCACATGTCTCAAAAGTTTCTTTGATGACATTTTGCTATAATATTGATTTTATTTTGCTCTCCACAGTGGCAACACATGCCTCATGAAAGACATTTCATAAACCTTTAAACGCCAATGGATACCGTAGCGCTAACTGGCTCCTTCCATGCATGTCGTTTAACATGAGGCAGACCAACAGCTTCTAATATAATCATTCCACGAGGTACCGCAAGTAGGTCATATCATCTGCGTTGTACAGGGATCAAAGGATATTTCTTTTTTGGGCAATTGCAAAATAACAGAACTTGATTAGAAACTGCTGCGGTCAGGACCGCAGTATCTGAACCGCAGTTTTGGAGCTCCTTGAGATTGGCGATTGATTAGTCTGCAATTACTGCTGAAAGCAACACAGCCCCTCCTCCCCCTAATCACTGCTTTTGTCCCTAAAAGGAGATTATCACATCGAAAAGGCGTGTAAGAACCACTTCCAGCCTGCGAATCAATAAAAAAATGACTCGAGGGATTGCAGGTCACACATCTGAAATGTCTTGTTCCTCGCTATGCTCTTCACATTTGCAGACAGGTGCTGCATATTGCTGCGTGTTTGTGTCTATTTGAGTGGGCGGACGCCTCTAGAGGCTGCAGTTCTGACCCCCACAGAGATATTGGTCTCAAACCGTGTCTAATTAAAGCTGTTTTTCGATTCAGGCGCTCTGGAACTTAAGGTCCCCCTTAACAATTAAGTGCTGGATTTTTCCACTGGTCTCCAATAAAGAAAGAAATAAAAAAAGAACATCCAGGAGGCTGATTAAACACGCACAGACACGCTCACCCTGTTCCCCCACTCCGCTTCAGCCTATTATTGGATTCACTTAGCTGACGGAACCCTGTATATTGAGCAGGGAGAGACAGTCGTATAATCAGTGTGTTACATTGTATTTTAAATGGAGTCGCAGGTTGTGTTAAATAGCTTTTGGGGGAAAAGGGTAGAGAAACAATGACATAATCAGGAGGTTAGCTCTACAGATCCCTCTGCATCCTCAAAAGGTGCTTTGATTCATGCAGAGATTAAAAAGGCCAAAAATAAAAATAAAGTACTGTTCCTGTGTTTTTAACTGATAAAAACAAGCTTGTCAACGCACTTTAACATTGAGCTTTACTGCTAACTGACTAGCATGCACATAAATGACTACAAAAATCACAGAAACTGCCTTTTGTTCGCCGCAGCATGGCTGAACGCCCAGCTCCATTCCTGAGCTAAAGCTCTGCTTTTCACTGATCCGTTCATCACTTGGCTCAGAGAAACAGAAATATCATCATCAGCTGCTTCTGGCTGATTCACGGAGTTTCTGTCAGGACAGACCTGTATCACAGACAGAGTTGCCTGATGAATCTCCTGGCAAACTCCTGCTGCACCTTCATCTGATGTAAGACAGTAACAGAAGGTGCACTGGTGGAAAATACTATTTTAATGCTTTTAATAGAATCACTATAGCAACAACAAACAAAGAAAAATACATTGGTTTAATATACAGCCTGAATCAAGAAGTTTTTCATGGCTCTCAGGGCTATGTGGTATCATTTAGACATTTCCTGAGCTTTGTGGGCAACTGTGAATTCTTGACACCAAGAAGCTCTGATCATGTGCAGCAGTGCTCCTGAGAGCCACAGCGAGGCACCGATAAGACCCCATTAGAGCTGTTATTTTAAAGCATCGCACCCCTTAATGGACTCCCGTGGCCCAGCTGCAGACCCTCTATCTTATCCCAGTGTACCAGCCCAGGCTGTGCTTACAACAGATGTGAGACTGTCTGAAAGTGCTGCTGGGGCTCCTGCTGAGAGCGTGTTGACGGCAACAACTCTGCAGGGGCAACATTAGAAACATTTAGTAAAAAGAGTAAATGAGCGGAAGGAATCAATCGATATTAATGGAAGAGGAGGAAAGGTATTGCCCTTGTAACCGGAGGGTTGCCAGACAGGCCGGGCAGAGGTCAAATTCACTATATAGAAATGTTTGGACGCGGTAAAATATGATGCCAATGAGACCGCCCTTAGTTTAGTCCATATCTGTTGTATTTATATATTTTGAACATATCCTGGTCTCTTATCATGCTCTGAGGAACCAGTATTATTATTATTTTTTAAATTGGGGGGGGGGGGGGGACACTTCAAAATCAAAAGAGCATTGCCTCTAGTAAAAATAAAGCCTTGTGTTTCCTAACTGCCTGTTAGATATTCCCCACCCTCCTTAGTGTTGCACTCTGTCGACCCTCTGGCTGTGTCAGATTACCAGGAACCAAGAGTCACGTGAAAGAGCAAACTGTCCCTGCTTGGTTGTAGAACAATAATAAGCATCAAGGTATCTATGTGAGCCGAACCTGCTCCGACCAGTTTATGCAGACGCTGAGCAAAAGCAGAAGGTCCTCTGGTTAATAGAGAAGAGAGGCGGACTACCTTTAAAAGCCCACATGCTGAACCCTGCAACAGAGAGGTACGAGTTTCTTAAAAGCTCCAATAACAATGTTTTATTCAACAATTGATATGTGGTATGATGTGTTCAACTTTTCTCAACACTTGACAATGATATTTCTGCTGAAACTGTCAGAATTCGACTTTCAATACATAAAAAAGAGCAGAAATGTACAAACAGGTAACATCACTTTGCCACCACAAATATTATATTCCTATTTTATTACAATGCACTTGAACGCAACAGAGACGATGTGTGTGTAACATAAGAGGTGAGTGAATCCCAGTCTCAACGCCAAGCAGGCACAAAAACTCAGCAGCAGTGATATTATGACTGCATGTGTTGCTCCCATGTGTATTCCTAGTCACTGAGAAATGGTTCTTTTGGGCTAGTGATGATTTCCAACACAGTGTAATTTGAGGAAGCATCATTTTGTTTTATTACCACTATTCCAAATAAACGGCTCTTTTTTTGTTTTCTAATGACTCCCGGGAGTGTTCAAGTTTTACAGATTCTTAGAAAAATAATTGGGTTTGTATGTGCATCAGACAATAGCATCATCAACAACAACAACACAAAAGTGTCACTATAAAGTCACATTTATGTCAGGTGAGTAATACTGAAAACATGGCAGTTATTTCACATCAGACTTTTATATCCTTTGACAAAATAAATCTAATGAGATCAAGCAAACCTTCTAAAGGCACATGTTACAGTTCAGCTTTGTGAAAGTACCCTTAAGGTATTTTCAATGTAATGGAAAATTTGGGATGTGTCTTAGAAGCAGGAATCTAATTAATGGGAAGCGGATTTGCAATGACACCCTAAGGTGGCTGAAACACAGTGTTGTTTATCCTATTTTAAAACACAGTCATGAGCATTTATCAAAAACAGTTGCAGAACCTGAACAATAAATACTAACATCTGCACAATATACAGTATCACTGTCAGTTTTTCATCAGAAATGTCATCTTCGGTGCATGACACAGCTTCTCCAGCAGGTGGCGCTTAGGAGTGCACGATTTCAAATCTATTAAAATACTTTTTAAGATTGTAAAAAAAGAGATTTATCCACATGTTTGTTCATTATGAATCACAAGGTAGACACAGTTGATACAAAGGGCTCTGTGTTGTGATACCAACATTTGCCTTAAGGGGCAGCAGTGATCAGGTGCGATGTGTTCCCAGTTTAAACAAGACGTCCTTGTTACGTGAATGTAACACTGATATGGAAATAGTTACAACTTAGAGGATTGCACCTTCCAGGTAAAAAAGGTGTACTCCTTGTGCTTAGCACAATAGTTGTTCACTGTGAGGAACCATCCCAGATGCACACCTTCTAAGATTTTCTTTACTCATTCTTCTCTGTTGAGTTGTTTTTCCTGCAGCTAAACAGCAGCCTGAGCAACACTGGCGAACTGTAATGGTTTTTTCTCTGTGCACACATTTTTCATGGAAAAGTCGTCTCAGAGACCGCAGCCACTCGGACGGACGCTGCAGCTATAAACGGAAACAACCACACGATGGAGCGTAACCGACTGTGCCGTCGATGCCGGTATCCTGTTCAGGCTGATGCAGAAACAGACGTATGTCGCACGCGGTCACGTCCACCTGGTGATGGTGTGGAGATCCAGGGTCGAGAAGGACCGGAGCACCGGCAGTGGGGCCGAGGGAGGATCAGACGCTCAGGGTCATGTTACGGAGCAGCCACTGCTGGGAGCGGCTGTTGTTGCACTCTCTGAGGGTGGGAACCAGCTTGTCTTCTTCTGACGGCATGTCCAAACACTGGTTGCTGTTCACGTGCAGCAAGGTGAGCCGCTAAAGAGAAGGAGAACAAATGGGAAAAAAATCATGTAAAATTTAATGGAAATATGAAGGTGAACCTTCGTAGACGCACTTGCTTGATTTCCCACAGCTCACAGAAATCCACTCCATAGCTGCAGAGTGAGAACAAATATAATAACAGCAGAAGTGGGTGTTCAGGGAAAAGTCAGTTGTGGCGCTTCCACATTAGAACATTGCTTTGTTCTGGACGTGGTCGCTGCAGTAAAAATTAACTATAATTAGTAATAGTTAACACTTGGCGGAGGATGGTAAACTATGAGTTGTGGTTACACCCTCTATGCGTGGCGACCATTTTCTTCCACGTCTAATGAGAGGATAAGCCCCAAGTGAGGAAGCAACACTTTTGCAACGCTGCGTTTGAGCAGATCTACTTCCTGACTAGTTGCCATGTGCACAGACGCCAGGTTGCTGGGCTGCTATGAGCGAGAGCACCTTGATGTAAGCAGCTGCTGTTAGCTGTGAGCTGATCGTGATAAGCGTAGTCTTTTTTATGTTAAATTCAGGCTGTATGACATCCTATCAATTTACAATGAGCACATTTAGCTGAAACACTCTCGTATTTTAAAGTCAGAAAATCTACACACAAACAAAAACACGGAGGAATCCATCATTTATCCACGGTTGTTTCTGTTCAACTGCTGATTGACTGAACAGTTTGATGTGGTGGTGGATCTGTTTTCCAGGTGCCTGTTACAGTATTTAGAAAAAAACCTGTCATAAGCAGGTGGGCACGTGACACTGGCAATCATGTTATGATTAATCTTTAATTGCATTTATAATTTGCTGCTGCTCTTAGTAATTGCACCTATTACTTTATTAATATTACCTTATACAGAACAACATCACACCGTCTGCGCGGTTACACATAAATGAGCTCACTCGCATCATCTCCCTCACACTCTGAGGAAGAAAAAACACAGCAATGGTGTGCAGTCAATGCCGGAAAACAGCCACAGTCTGCATATGAATGTGACATTTACACACGTACACAGACGCGGTTTATCCTGCACTCCAGTCTTAATTCTTCATCAAAACAAGATTGCACTTCGTCTGTTTATAGGGGATATTCAGACTAATGAGCACACAGTTCATGTTTGATCGTCAGCTATAAAACACAAGGGCCTGACGAGCTGCGCCTGGAAACATCAAGGTGCACACGCACGCGCGCGCACACACACACTGAAGTACACCGTTCACGCCGCTCACTACATTTGTTCAAGCAGAGAAAGAACAAATGGAGCAGATGGCATCTGACCTTGCACATGTCAAAAATCCAAAGGAAAGTAGTTGAGTCGTGACATTTGTTCTTTGTCTTTGACAGCGAGATAGTGACCTCTGACAAAGACCTCGAAGGGAATAAAATGCATCAAAATAAAACAGCTCTCTTGGACCAGAGATATTATATTCATTTACCATAAAACTCTACAGATCTTGAGTATTTGGAGGAGCACGCAGCCGGGGCGAACAATGATTTCGCATTTAATGACACTGCCAGACATTTGGAGGTTCTGTCCTTCACTCATAATTGTTTTACGCCTCCTTTGCTGCGAGGAGAAAAACTCCCACCGCAGCTCACAAGCGATCCAGCCGCTGTTTACGATGCGAGTCAATGGGGGTGCGCACAGCTGAGACCAGCTAATGAAACAAGGATATTTGGAACCAAACGCAGCAGTTTTTTAACATCATCCTCTTTGTTCACCAGCAGCAAACTGGACCTGTTGAGAAGCAAAAGGGTGGATTTGATTTTGCTATTGCGGTGTTAACAGTTGGAGGAGACCTTGAGGGCAGGGCCTTTTTTTATTTTTTACGAGAAGTATAAAATCAGCAGCTTTCTTTTTGTCTCAAGACAGTCAGCCGACAGTTTCATTTGCTGTAATGGTGGTCTTTTGTCTGTGCCTCTTTTTGTGCTCGCCAAAGCACAAACAACAAATCAGGCCAAATAACAGCAGGTCACTTCTCTGCCATGACTGTGACACTAACCAGCAACTCTGAGAGCCTCTCACCCAATTTCAACACCAAATCCTGCTCACTGGAGAGACGCTTACAACCGAGCGTGGCCGAGTGGAGGAAATGGCCAAAACCACAAGAAAAAAAATAAAAGGAGAGTGAAATGAGCCCCGCAAACATTAGTGAAATAAATATGGAAATGCGCAGCGCTGAAAAGGTCTGCTCTGAATTAAGACCCACTGCACCTGTGTGTGTGTGTCTGTTCATGTGTGTGTGAGTGGGGCACAGTGTGCGCAGCTGCCCGAGGCCAATAGGAGAGTGTCACAAGAGGCCAGGGCCATGAAAGGTGGGTTCACGGCGAAGGATCACATCAAAAGAACTTGTAAACAATGGCGAACCCGATCTCAATCAGGCCTGCATGGAGATGGGCTAAAAATAAACCTGTCCTCCTCCATCCCTGCATCATTTACCCAGCGTTGGCAGTTCCTGAGGCAGCCGGAGAATTTTCACATCAAACGAGATTGTTGGAAACGAACTGCAAATTAGGTTGCAGTCAGCATGTATATTCCAGCTGTAAGGTCACCGATAAGAGCTATTTGGAGCTCTCTCAGAATGATGTCTATGCACAGTCCAACGAGAAACATACAGAATATTTGACGACAGCACAGTCCAACTAAAGGTGTCTGCTACATCTACTCCAAGATCTAGCGATACAGCAGATCCACCTACGCTCTACACTAAGCCTAATTTACACCACCCGGCTCACCTCAGGCCCCACCGCAGATGGCGGCTCAGATAAAATAATCAGTGGGGCTGAAGTAGAGGTGTCTGGCAACCTCCAGACGAGTGTAGTTGTGGAGGATCCAGCGCTGTTTGGGGCTGCTGTTACAGTACTCCACCGTCGGACCGTAGCTGCCGTCCTCCAGACGGCTGAGGGTCAGACATGATTGGGTGATGATGTGGAGGAAGGTGCGCTTCTGCGGCGAGCCGAGGAAGGGGGTGGGGCGAAAAGGGAGACATGGTGATGAAAGTACACTGCAGATTCACACTTTGTTAGATTTCTCCAGTTTATCTATAATCAGAATGTTTCTGATCTTAAATATTAAAATAAGCTAAGGTTCAGTTGTTTAGACTACAGACAAAAAATCCTTTTAGTTTTTCATTATTTCCCTATTTTTTCAAGTCTTGTTGCTGGGACTTTTACACTACATCAGTAATTTGAGGGAATCACTTTGATCGATCCTGACTGATTCATTTTAACGTCGCTTTTGTTAACAATATCTATATTTCTCCCATTTTCCACTTGACTGCCTGATCTGCCAGGTACCTAAGATGAGGAAACAGACTTATTTTCACAAGTGCAGCTTTCCTCGCAGTGTGAATTGGGCAACAAAAATGGCTTGATGTCCCATTTTAAGTACAGCGAACCCACTCTCACCTGAAAAAGGATGTTAGAAAGTAATTCCAACGTTTGTAATTGCACTTAGGAGCCCCGTCTATCCCGGCTGACTATATCTACTGGTGCTCTCTCTGTGAGTAACCATCAGTGGAATTACCATAAACACACCATGAGGCGTAAAGCTGGTAAATTTACACAACACAGTGAACACACATGGTGTCTGAAAGAGCAGAACAGGTGAGCAGAGCCATCTGTCGCCGGTGAACAGAGCGGGAATATGGAAAAGTCAGATATTTCCATGAAAGGGAAACTGATGAAACCAGATGACCAGATGAAATGTTCCCAGTAATCCAGGACTCAGCGCCTGTCTGTCACATAAGCTAAAAATACCCCGGGGCCACTGACAGCGGTGAAGCCCCAGTGCTGTTTACAACAGAGACCATTCTCCTCCATTTATGAATTATTCAAACTTTTTCCATATTAAGAATGCACCCAGAGAGTAATAAAAGCATCTCTCCTTGGGTTTGTTCAGGGCCTGATGGGAGGGCCTGCAGGCTTCTTTACCTTGTCACATCTACACAGACAGATACTGAACATCTCTATCTCCACCAGGTAAAACTGAAGCCACCACAGAACCGTTCAATTGAAAAAATAACAGCACATTAAAGTCGAATGCAAATGCACTTTAAAAAAAGAAAAAAAAAGTCATGGGTCTGCATGCTTTTTACCCATTTATTCTGTTTGGTTGGAATCATTTTTGTACTGGTGCTGCCCTACAGCCATTTTAAAATCTTATGCTGATTGTGAGATTTTATTTTTCCTTCAGTAATAATACTATAACAAAATCTGTTAAATTAATCACATTTCACATCACAAAGACTCACAAAGCACCTGTTTCATTCTACTGGAAGAAAATTACCAAAACATCACGAATTAGAATCTAGAAGAATCTAAAATACACACGATCCACGCAGTGTTACAGCATATCACGAGACAAACGGAGGAAATCAAATATCTACTGGGCCTGTTCTCAGATCAATAACTGGGAAGGCTTACCTCAAAATCATATTCCCATTTTCCAACATACTATGAGAAAACAAGAGGACACAGGAGGGAAAACACACTGGGTAGAAGAAACAGCTTCCGTTCAACAAACTGTCATACAGCGCCATCAGGTGGCGAAAAGCAGGCCTTCAGCTACGATGCACCTTGCTCTGCAGGGTGCATCAATATGTAAAGCCACCAACTCACGATGCAGAGCAAATGCACACATTTCAATCAATCGGCTGCCATCATGGAGGCATTGGCCACATGGAGGCTGATTTGAGACCTGGACCCTACCTCTGCATCGTACTCAAACATCTGATTGCCCTTCATGTGGTGGCACTTGAGCATGAGGACGGGTCCGTTAAGGCGGGAGACGTCCAGACAGAGGTCATCTGTTCTTATTTCTTTATCGGCAGTGTATGAGAACACCTGGAGAACAGCAAATGAAATAGAAGGAGATTGTGATTATTCATCATCGTCTCATTCCTGGAATGGAAACCATGGGAGTCTTAATAATCTTTCACCTGGTTTCCACCCATGCCGTGGCAGTTGAAAAAGCCAACTTTCTCATTTTCCTTCCTCCCCATGTTGTCCACACACTGGTTGGTCTCCACATTTCTGATCTGGGAAGGGGGGGGGGGGGGGGGGGGGGTAGGCAACATTTCAAACAACTGCAAAAATGGATCCACCAGACCTTTGATATGAACCTGGGGAGAGGCCTCTTTACTGTCCACGGTCTCACAAAGCCCTTTCTGATTATGAAAATGGGAAGTGAAACATAATTAGATTAAGATTGTATCAACCAGCATGTTCATTACTGATATCATCAATTTTTCCATGATATGAGTGTAAATGAACTATTTGGGGGATTTTTAAGCTGCCGTTTTGTTGGAAGCAGCCTGCTTCTAGAATCAAGCAAATGATTAATAAATAATCTCACATTAAATATACTTTAGATTTAAAGAGCTGAGACAAATGGTAGAAATAAAACATCCCAGCAGAGCAGCATGACGACACCGACGGTCCTCCCATCAGTCGCTGTATGAACGCTGGAGGAATACAGGCTTTTTTCAGCTCTTAGTTAAGCCGTCTGCGGTCACGTCAGCACATCGCATGCCGAGGCTGCTGTCAGAACAGCCATGACAAAGAAAAGAGGAATTAAGGTCACACTGGCTTTGTTGTACAAGAATTAGTAAAATGCTTTAATTTTGCTTCGCATTTTGATTTGGTTTTACAAAGGCACTGCAGCCGGTTTGGTTTTTATCTGTCCGTGTTCAGCCTCTGCCTTTGGACATTGAGATTTTCTCTCACCGAGATATCGTCATTCGGTAAACACATTCCTCCAGCAAACAGACAAGGACACGTCAGAGAGGATATGGAGGAAGCGTCTGACGCACAGCAGGAGATAGGAGAGAGCTCATACTTCACCAAGTGAGTAGTATCGTCTTGGGATCTGGGAGTCAGGATAAATGTTCTCCAAATACCAAGAGAAGGGCTTGCAGCGCAGGGCGTCGCGGAGGCCTTTGCGGGAGGAAACGTCCCCGTAGTCCACCCGCATCACACCTGCAGACACAATCCCAACGCAGTGTTTACCATTAATCATCAGCACAGATTCTCTTTCACTGCCAATTTAAAATAAATATGGGAGGAAGACAAGTGCGGAGAACAGGATCCAATTTTTACTGCAAACGTATGTAAGTGAAAGGTTTTCAGACGTGCACGGCAGCTCCATCACGTTTGTGAGATTGACTAGCGTTGGTTCAGACAGCGAACGGGCACGCACACTTACAAACAAGTGCTGGTTTCTCCCCGTTTGTTTCGATAGCTCCACTGGGATCGTTTATCACCAATGATGGTGTTTTCCAAAACCAGCCAATATGAGACACTCACAGGGTTAATTACCCATCAAAGACAAGTCAGAGGTTACAAATGGTACCGCATCTAATCGAAGCATTTGTGCTAAACAGAAATCTCTGGATGGAGGATACAATGCAGCGGGCTGAAGGCTGCTTTATTTTCTCTCGCGCGCGCGCTCTGGCCTGATCGCCACGTTACAGATGATGAATAACCCCTTTGATGCTGAAATCGCCTGTGCAGAGGAGACGATGAGCAGCGAGACGCGCTTGTAATAAGATCATCAGGATGACACTTCCAAACCCGGCCTGAGAAAGATGTGCTCCTCAGAGCCAATAAGTGAGGTCTGGCAGCAGCATGGCCCAGATCATTCCGCCTAATGTCCTGCAGGAACAGACAGTCATTGTCGGGCCACAATATGCAGAGAGGCTCATCCATCACAACCCGCCCCCCCGCAGTTCCGTCTCCGCACCTGCACAAGCGGGGTCCTGCCTGGCGGAGCAGAGGAGCGGGTTGCACCGGAAGACCAGCAGATTACGGATCATCCCTTATTGGTTTGCTGGTATCTAAAGCACTTACCCGGAGATTTCCGGAACGCTGATTTCTGCTGCGGGGGTAATCACATTACCGGGTGGACAGATGGAGGGGCACTCATCTCTCAATCTGCACCAAACACATTGTCTGGGTGCATTTAAGTCACACAGGGGATCAATCGGAAAACATTCATGAACGCCAGCGTAAAGGAGGAAGAAAACCTTCTCCAAGTGGGAAATAGTTCATCCCAGTTTGGAGATGACTAAAGTGGTATAAATCAAATGCAAGAGAGAGCAAAGGGGGAAATTCCTAAATGAGGTATGGGGGAGAACAGAAGGATAAGACCAAGAAAAGTTTAAAATATTCACCCACATCGACAATCTTATTAGAAGCCACACTGAACTGTATCATCAACAACTTTGTGTTCCCTGTAACATCTCTGTACCTGGTGAAATGATATAGAAGAAATCTTTGAAGTCATCCATCCAGACTTCAGCCAGACGCCTGTTGTTTTTGTTGATAACTTGGCCCGTTCCTCCAGGGAAGCTGTACGGGGTGGCCTTGCGGAAAACATGCCCCACGTGGGAGCACGTTACAATCTCCAGCGAGCCCCCACACTGCCAGATCTGCCGACACGCGCGGTAACAGAAGGTAAGCAACAGACCGTGGCTGACACTTGTTGATATGTTTATCTTAAATCTTAATGCTGGCCACTATTACCATTTAGCAAGAGTGCCTCGGCATCTTTTGTGTTCTTCTAACAGACTTTTAAAAACACGAGAGGTTTCTAAATTTTATCTGCTTCTATTTGCTTTCTGCAACCGATTCTGATTCATCCTGCGTTCTCTGTGGAGCGAGGTGCCGAGAACCTCAGGGTTGCACCTGGATGCACAGCAGCAATGCTTGCACAAACAAATACAGGTTGTAGGTTGTTTGTCTGCAGCTGGGAAATGCAACTTTGACTGCATCTAGAGAGGTTATAGAGAGTGTTACAGTCCCCACTTATAAGAGAAACTAAAGCCAGATCATCGAAAACACTGAAATTAAGATAAAGAAATAACTAAACACAGTTATTGTTTCATCTCACAGATGGAGACTGCTCTTAAAAAGCTTGATGTTGAACTCAGATCCTTTACGCTCAAGTTTGTGTGTAAGTAATTAAAAGAAGCTCATATTCACACATAAAACTCTCTATAGTGTTAAAGCAATGTGCAACGTTATGACACTAAAACGTCAAAAGGACGTGAAGCTACGTTTAACCTGACCAAACATGTATTTATCTTTTTTTCCTTATTTAACCTTTTAAAGTTTCTGCACAAAGGTGATACATTGAAGGGAAAATTGGCCGTTACCAGTGACATCGGTAATAGCAGGTCGGGCCACTCACTCTAAAAGACATTTCGAGGTTCTCTCCCCCCCAGATATCCATCCCTGGGTCATAGCTTCCAATTTCTTCAAAGTATGTTTTATCTATAGAGAATAACCCTCCTGCCATCGTGGGAGTTCTGCAAGAGATGAGACAAAATAGTCCACAGAGCCAAAAACCATCTTGTTCTTTATCCACAGAGGGGAGCGGCAATTTTAAAACAAAGTGGTAATTGCTTTTATCCTTTAATCCAGTCCGTGTTGATGCAAATGAATCCTGTGTTGCTGGGAATCATTTGCATCTGGTTGAAAAAAAAGCAAGTGTGACAAAATCTTTTTTTATTTTAATTAAAGGAGTGTATATTTAGACTGCAGTTGAGCACACTTAGGCCCTAGCGATGCTCTTGGGGAAACTGTTTTTCATCAAAAATACAGAGTGGAAAAATTGTGTGTTTCTATTTGCAGATAAAGACGACAGCAGATCTCTTCTTGAGCCTTCTGTCATTACATGCAAGGTTGGGTGTGGATGTTTCGATACCTGACGGGAAGTGTTCGATCGCCCTTCCGTCGATCCATCTCTCTCTGGGGGACAGGGTACCAGCGGAAATTCAGCTTCCAGTTGAATCCCCCGTAGGTCATATCTGAGCCTGCCATGTACTCAAACGTCTCATCGCTGATGACATCGATGATGGGGCACACCACTGCTGTCCTGCTCAGGTAGCAAATGGAAAGACCACAGGATAAATTGTATAAGAAATGGGAGATTTATTCGAAATAATACAAACAGGAAAAAGTGCGACTGCATCACCTGCACATTTTTACTGATTATAAATCGATGATTTGCTCTTGCTTTAATTATTCACATAAAAAGTTGAAAAATACACAAGGCTGAGTGGTGGTCCCACCTGTCCTCTTTGATGCGTGCCAGCAAGGGCTCGAGCCATCCGACGGTACACTCACAGTGAGCATCCAAGAAGGTGATGACCTGACCTTTGGTGGCAGCCGCCCCCCTCAGCCTGGCTCTGATGAGCCCCGAACGCTGCTCCATCCTGAGGATCCTCACAGGCACCTCCAGGGTCCGTACATAGTTCTCCAGCTTCTTCTTCAGGAAATCTGCGGCAGAGCAACACAAAGAATGTCGATCTCAATGCGCCAGAAAACAAATAATCAACAACAGAAAATCATTTTCTATGTTTACCTCTGAACCTACCGGTATTATTGTTTTTAGATAACGTTTTTAGCCATAATTAGCAGCCTAATCAACATAAAAATGCAAATTTTACACCCCAGTTTTCTCATATTTTTCTCCAGAATGACATCAAACCGCTACATTGTTCTTCAGTGTTCACTGTTCATCACCTCTGAGTACTCATCAATACGTAAGCCACCAGGTAGCTTGAGCACAGGCTACTCACCTCTCTCACTGGCATCGTCCACGAGCACGATCTCCACGAGCAGGTGTCTGGGAGAGCGGTTAATGACGCTGTGGACGGTCCGCAGCAGGGTGCTCCAGGCCTCATTGTGAAAGACAATCACAATGCTGGTGTTGGGCACATCGTCGGGATACACCTTTGTTTTACAGCTGATGAAGCAGAACGGAGACTAATTCAATCAAATTCGAAGCAAAAATGACCAAAATAAATAGCCTCGATGATGTCTGTATGGGAAGAGAATAAGGAGGTGATGTTGAATAAAGAAGGAGTTCCAGCAGTTTAGGAAGAGAAGGAAGAGGAAGGTCGGTGGGAGGCATGAGAGTGTAAAAAAAGCCATCAAAAGAGACAACACTGTGGGTTCAGCCTATTCAAATCGACAGCTCTAACTGACACAACTGGGCCAGGAGGTTGCCTTCAAGACCAAATGTTATTGCTACTCAGTGGTAGAAAGTGGCAATCCTGCACCGCTTTGGATAAAATATACCACAGTTGGAAAAAAAATCTGCAATGATATCATGCGTGCTGTAATAACAGTGCTGTAATATTTATACCGAAAGACTCATGGAGCTCAGCTGAACATCCAGCTTTCTCAATAATATGGTTTTCCTTTTCCACCATACAGGATACTTAGATTTGCATTTATATCACATTCACCATATTCTTGAACATCCTTTAAAATGTTTGAAAGGCAGCTGTGGAACTGACTCCTCTGTGTCTATTTCTCATCGTATATCTGAATGCTTTTCACTTAATTAAAGTACTGTGGAAACCTGCGTTCAGCCGCAAGATTCAAATTTATTGGAATATGTCTGCGGTCGCTGCTGCGTATCAACCGCCCGAGATGGATGTGCTCTCATTTCAGACAAATTGCTCTTTGGATCTTCATTAAGTGTTTGAGCTCATCTTGAGTGACAGTAAACAAAACCTGCTCCCGTGCAAATGTCGGGCCTAATGTGCTGCGCTGGATCCTCCGCTGAAACCGTGTCCGCAATTAGAAAACCTTCTGATATTATTAAACATTATTGATGCCAATATGACATAATGGACAGACAAACTAATTTAATCATAGCAGCAATATTGCTGTGATAGTTTAGCTCATTTCATCTGCAGGCACAGTCAGTATCTGCAGCCCTGCTGAGGCTCATTTGATGAGAGAAGGACCCCCGCTGCCCCGATGGCCAGTCATTTTGTTCTGAATTGTGGAACGCTTTCAAAAACTAAACATCACGCCTGTGATATTAAAGAATAAAAATGTTAGCTTTTACAAACTAAGCATAAAGGCACCTTTGAAAGCAGTGAAATACCAAAGAAAGAACCGAGCTTACGCACCCATCCAACCTCACGTCGGGCAGACTCCTGTTGAGGGCAATCATGTCGCTGGCCATCAGATTAAACTGGTTAATTTTAAACAGCTCCTTCATTTTCTCCTGCTCGTCCTTGGGGATGACCACCGCCTTGCCCATCTCGCCTGGACCCTCGTGGCGCCGAGATATTACAGCTGCAACAGAGGCGAGACGAGAGAGAAGCGTGATGTGGATCCAGCCCTGTTGCGCCTCTCCCACATCAAATAAAGCTACAGCAAATATGAACCAGAACTGCTGCAATATGGACAGCAAATTTTGTATTTGCCTCAAATTGTAATTGATGGCAAAGCTTCATTTTGCACTAGATAAAATTCATTTTGTTCGAGATAAAAACTGCATGAAGCTGCATCATTTATTACCATTATTTCAAATGTGCTTCAACCATTTAAACTTCATAACATTATTATTAACCATTTCAAGCACTCTAAAAGTGTCATTTAAAGAAAAAAAACACACTTGGTGACCACAGTATATGTAAAAAGTCATTTAATACGCTCTGCTTAAGCTCTCTCCTGAGTGCTGAGTCTGTGCTGAGAGCATAATAAGCACTGAGCATTTAACTTTAATTTAATCTATTAGGAGATTTCACATGCACAGCGGGATTTGAACGAGTGGGTTAACAGATGAAAATGCAGGAGGATGGCAGAACTGGTCTGGAGTCATTTTGTGTATGTTCCTACAGCGCTGCAGCACTGGGGCAGCTCTCCTCACCCAAAGGTAAATAACCTCTCACGGATTAATCACCGCTGTTCCTCGGCCTGTGTAGTTCTTGAAATAATCTCCTAGAGCAGAGGCAGTGATGTCTCCATGAAGGTTGGACACAGTTCAGGTTAAGAGGATTCCCTCCGAGAGGCAGGTTAGCCACTGCTACATGGTTAGCCTGAACGCTGGCTTAAAAATCTGATCTCCACACTTTAAGAGCAGAACCGCCTGACTGCACAGTGTTCACCTAAAAACGCTGCTATAATCCATCAGTAGGTTAGGATTAACACAGATTATCATTTTTCTCTGAAACACAGGCAAACTCGCAGAATCTGAGCTCCATAAACAATAAACAGTACATGGCACATAAAGAAATGTTACAGGAAAACTATGTTTGCTGAAGTTGTCAGTGTGTTCAACCATCATCATCATTAAAACCCAAATTGTGTTAATATTTTGTGGAAATAGTCAAAACAGTTAACATCCAAATCAAGTATGAGCCATTATAGAGAGAAAGAATACCACAACCTTATGTTTTGTTGGTTTATTTTATTTTATTTATTTTTTTTAAAGCCATACTGGTCAGCTCTACCAGGGAAGTTAAACATTGAAAATAATACAACATAACAGAGTTAAACTGCCTGTGTGGAGCCAGATGTAAACCGCTGCAGAGGGCAGAAGGCTTTGTGAATCGAGCAATTCCAAACATTCTCCAGCCTTGAAAGAACAAAGCAGCTGTCACACCTTTGCAAAATATTTGGGCCGTCTGGCAAAATCACATTGCACCTCTGCAACAACAATCAGAGACGCGTGGATAAATTCCTCATACACATGGATGCATTTATCCCAGATCTTGTGGAAATAAATACAGATTAAAGATCTTCGTGGAACTTTATTTAAGAAATTCTCTCACTCTTTTTTGCTGCTCCACGTCTCTTTATCTTGGCTGATTTTAGCCTGCACTAAACTTCTGCTCTCTCAGTCATTTGGGCTAAAAAAAACATGGATCTTTCTGTTTAAAGACTGTTTCCCTGATCAACGCACAGCAACTGTTGCAGTAGAAGAAACAGAAAAAGACTCTGTTGTCGCTGCAATCTCAGACAATCTGACTCGGGGTTTCAACAGTCACCATGGTTCCTTCACAATCCGAGTCTCACAAGTCTTCTGAGACACCATCGGGCAACACTTTACTGGCACCAAGCTAAACTAGTCTTCCATTTCTCTTATGTAATCCATGTGTTTAAACAGTTTCATTGTAAAAACATAGAGCTGGACCCATTGAACCCTCTTGAGAGGACAGTCGAGGTACACATTAATCTGCATGCAGATTGTCCCCCAGCCCTTTTCATTTGCATCTGTACTGTGCTGTAGCAGCGGCACAGATGGAGGCTTTATCACAACCTTGATAGGTTTTCTTTCCTCTACAGTTTACCTCCACCTCTTCCATGTGCTGCACTGCCTCCAGCCTGTGACTCTGGCCCTATAGTGTATCAGAGGAACCACGCCTGCAGAATGTTACCCTGTCCTCATCCACTGTCACCGCTTTCTCTGAATAAAAAGCCAGCCAAGTGACGATTTACAAAAGGTTTGATCAGAAGAGTTCACCAGCCACAGCCTCCTACTTACTGCTGATTGGCTGGACATGAGGTATTTGTTGTACGTGAATTATGATCTCATTGTGCTTTGATGGTAACGTGTGTTACACTTGTAACAAAGCTCTTGTGATCTTTTTTGCATGGTTGTTGATGGTGAATATCTGGTCGCTAATCTTAAGTGTAACATTTGATGACATTAATAGGAAAGTATACATATTTGAAGTGGTATTTTATCTGGCCAAGAACAGAATGTTTTAGATCCTTTGGGATGTTTTTCAGGAAGGATCCCTTTGACTGGCCCTTGTGGTATTTGGAATTTTAAGTTTGCAGTATTAGCCCAAAACTTGACAGCGGTCAGCATCTAAAATCCTTCATTTTGAAGTCAAATAATCAGCTCTGTGCTTGTGTTGATGTGCAGCAGCAGGCTGATTGTTGTCTGCACTCCAGCCAGTGATGGTAGTCTCACTGGCACGGCTTGCAAGTATCAGTATTTGATGTGATATTTGTGGGTGTTCAGCGTGAACGGGTGGAAGCTCCTGATCGCGACTGTTTACTGAGAATAGCTGGGGAAATAGCAATGTTGCCATATAGATAAGACTTACTGTTATCGGACTCGATACGTATATTCCTGTGTGCTCTGCTATTAGAACGTGTTTACAAGTTGGTAGCTGATGACGGATGCCTCATCTGCTGCATAGTACTCGCAAATGAGAGTCAAGCAATTGGCTTTTGCATCCTTGATGTGCCAAATCTAGCTTTACCCGCTCTATATTTGAGACTCATATTTTTAGAAACTGCACAGACAGCTCTGTTTGAAGAGAGGAACATGGAAATGTTTTCTTCCTGACAGACTTTGGTCAAACACAAGGCAGCACACGTCTGGTCAGATATATTTGCAGTGACACGTTGACGCGGTTCTGAACATACCAGTTATTTAGACCTGTATGCAACATAACCCTCCACTTCTGTTACTCTTAAGGGAAAGATAAAAATAGGGGTGTCGTAGGTTATATCTAACCGTGATGAAGTGCGATACATAAACCTCCCTGCTCTGAAAGCCATCACATCGCCAAGTAGTCACTAGGGACAGATACTATGATTATCTGTCTCCTATTCCCAGACAGCAAGAGCAACAACATTTTCTTCACATATATTCCCAGCACGACCTCCAACAACATTACTTACGTGCCTGTAAGCATGACAATAAAGGCATGAAGGACCTCAGGAAGCCAATAAGGAGCAGTTAACACTTGGTTCAGATGTGTAGCCGATCATACTTTCCAAGCCAATCGGAAGCAAAAGAGCTGCGGTGTAACTCGTGTGTGTGGTAAATACTCCCAGCAGTTCTGCTTTATTCTAACCTCAAACGCAGCTTAGCAGGCTGTTTAGACAAATACTCAGTAATGTGCACGTGATGTAATGAATGTCTCCTTTATGTCACGTTCATACTTCAATAAAAGTGCGCACCAATAACAAAACAGGCCATACATTGTTTTATTAGAATTTTCCGGTAATATCAGGTGAAGTGAAATACAGCAGTTGGCAGACTCACTTCAGTACTATGGAAAGTGCAACAGCGGCGGCGGCAGTGTGGACTCACCTCGGAGGGCAGGGAGCAGAGAGCCGTCCTTCTTGTCATCACATTTGTTGCACTCACTGAAGTAGAGAAGCAAGAACACATCGACCAGCACCCACACTAGAGAGGTGGTCAGCACCACCTTGCAGTAGACAAACCGTCGCATCACCTCTCCACGAAGTCGGTCAAACTGTGACTGGGGAGCGCTCGGTCTGTCGCTGAAGCGTCTGGAGCCTGGAGACGAGGTGCAGAAAGTGGGGGGAGACTGCTCGGGTCTGACAAGGAGGCATCATCCTACGGAAAAGACCAAAACACAGTGAGAATTCCTTCCAGCTCCTCAAAATGGAGCTTGAGCTACAACAGCTCAACAGATGACACAGCGATAACCAGTTTGCCTGTACAGCCAGTGGAGCTCAACCCAACAACAAATGAAACAAGTGTTCCTGATTGTGACACAGGGCCATTTTCTTTAATATCATGCCAAAGCGTGCATCTGTTCATCCAAAAGTTGGATGTAAACAATAACAACTGACTCCTCAGATGAAGTGTATGGTTGCAAAAATCTGCAAATGAGTCACTTCTACAAGAGACACATGCACATGAACACACTTCACCTGCTGCTGTGCAAATGGGACAGGCAGCGCGAGGAACGAAGGGGCAATTAGAAAGACAACCTCATGAAGGAACGGTTTTATTTCAGAGAATTTTCCTCTCCTCAACACTATTTTAATCAAGTGGAACAAGGTGGTGGTTACAGCCACAGAAGAACAGCACATCCACGTGAGCCACAATCAGAACGTTGATTGTAGCTCCGAGCCGTCAGGAGAGGTGAAGGGACAGCAGGAGACAGGCCAGTACACTGGGAGAGGTGGGGGAGACCATGGAAACTGGCCACTATCTGACTCTGTGAGTACAGTTCCTGACCAAGACCAGCTCGACTGGTCTGTGCCAGAGAACACCAGAACTGGCAGATTTGCCAGAGGCACCCTGTTCTCTTTACAGATAGGAGCAGGTTCTTACTAACCATTCCTGACAGATGTGAGAGAATCTGGAGATGCAGGGGAGAACATGCTGCCGCATGATCTGTAATCTTCTCCTTTGATTTGGAGCTTGATTCTAAATCCAGTCCTCTGTGGGTTAATTATTTGGGTTTCCAGCGATTGAACACCAGTTCAAATCGCACTCGAAGATTTTCAACTGGAACATTTCATCGGTTACCATTTGGGATTTGGAGCAAGCAATCTAAGTGTTACCTTCAGTTTTTTTGCACAGGTGTCAGTCATTTGCTCCATTTTAAGCCTTTTTCTGAATAGATTTCCGATTTCGTTACTCCCACACAGGAGTGACCCCAGTCCCTCCATATTTCTCCATCTGAAAGAATGAATGGGTGCTTAATTTTCTCTTCAAACATCCCCCTCTTCCTACATGCTGTAAGGGCCATCTGGGAAGCTTTTATACCGCAGGCAATCTGTGGATGTTTGATGTTCATGTGTGTCTCAAACTAGTTAAACATTTTCTCTCCTAGACTCAGACATAGGCCTTCATTCATTCAAGGTTAAATCATCACATATGCAAATGTACTAATTATCCTGACTGCATAAACATAATTGAAGGTGTGCACATGATTGTGCATCTAATTGCAAACACGTATTCCATTTGTATGATAACCTCACCGAGACTTCATTTTAACAACAGGTGGAATATGCTCTTATCTTTCATTTCATCTGTCATAATTTCTCACACACACACACACACACACACACACACACACACACACACACAAACACATGTGCTTCTATCTCTGTGAGGAATTTTATTGATATAATGCATTCCACATCCCCTAACAGTAACCCTACCCTACTCTACTCTTACCAAGCAAATTTTAACCCTAAAACACACAAACAAACACACAAAAACAGGGAAAACTAAGTAGACCATCTGAAGGTCTGATACTGCCTCACTGAGCTACTTTTTATCTCATTTACACCCATGACAGCATCCTTCCGGCTAGATCAGGAGCCTCAGTCCTGATTAAGCACTTTTTACAACTCAGCAGAGCACGCTGACACCCAGATGATGACTGTGGTGTCAACAACATGGTTTCAGTCACATTCTGCACACATCCAAGCGTCTGCGTCAGCTATCACCTCCACACACGTCAGACTAATGAACGGTGATCCTGCCTATTTGCACCCCTGACCATTTGTTTTGGTGTGTCACAGGCAAAGGCGTGTTTCATACCACCGTGGGTTTCATACCACCAGCACTACAAACACAACCGGTGAAGCCTGAGTCAATCACCATCTGCACGCATATTTTCTAAAAACGGGTCCCACCGTGTTCATAAGACGCTCCACCCCATGAAGACGAGAGTAAACCAACTAGCAATTATTAAGCGCCGCAGTGATGGCTGGTGACACATTTACAAGCGTGTGTTCTTCATCCATTTAAAGGGAGCACTTCCACTGCGTGCAACTGGCAGATGAAGGAAATAAAAATGCTTTTCAGTTCTAAGGCTACTGACATGTGGGCAGGTTTCTGGTGGGGACAAGAGAAAAAGATTTCCCTGAGGCTGAGGTGATCTACTCAGAGGCACTAAAGCGGCAGATCAGAGGGATCAAACCCATCCAGGGCAGGTTTTAAAGCCAGCAATTTCCCAGTCATGCAGCTAGGTAGTTTTTTTTTTTAAATCACAGACAAGAAATAAAATGTGTGGTTGATAAAGGGGCTTGAATGTTGAATATTTATGCATGAAAATAAGATGGATTAAGCATTGGTATCAATGAAGCTGAAAAAGAATAAACTCTAGCAGGCCATATCAGGAGCAGAAGGTGATTATAGAGCTGATCCCAATAAACCCATTAGGCCAATGACAACGGCTTATTTTATAACCCAAAGAAGACAGAATCACACTTATTATTGTGGTGGGTTTAAAGGTGTGGCACACACGCACACTGACCATCTTTCATTTATTACATTCTAATTCCTGCTTTTCTCTGAACTGAAGAGATGGAAACTGGGGCAACTAATGTCAATAAATATGGAAACCTTCATTAACTACAACTCTGAATGTACAGGCAAGGTCGTTCTGATATTCATCATTATTTACATGGATCTAATCGAGGTGCAAATGCTTCGTGAAACGTACCTGAACTGTGGACGGGCTCAGCCAGTGACCCTTTGCAGTCTCGCTCTCCGACAACGTGTTGAACGCATCCAAACATGACCTGATTCAAATCACAACCAGAAATAAAAGCAGTCGGGGGCTGCTGTCGTGTCTAATTGTGGTTTTCCGTACAAGTGCAGACGCGCCTTTAGGACGACGATTAAGTTATTCGGTCCATTTTAATGAACACAAGTCCTCGATCCAGTGTGACAGATTCCTTCCAGTAATGTCCCTGTCATGGTACCTGTGCAGAATCCTGATATGGTTCGTGGCCAGCTGATGTTCGTCAAACCTGCGAACATGGACGTCGGCATCCGTGAATTTTCTCAGTCCGTTTACATGTTGATCGGGTCACAACGACGCTCCACACGCACCTGTTCTCCTATATTACAGCGGTATGAGGAGACGGCGGGGACGGACGGTGCAATCTAACCTCCGCTCAGACCGACCTGTGGGCGTGGCCGGGCCGACTCTCTTCTCTGATTGGCTGAAAGCGACGTCATTCAGGAACCCCTCCGACAGAGGAGCGACGCGAGCATGGTCGCGAGAGTCCGGTAGCGAGCCGCGTGCAGAGCGCGCAGGCCAAATAGAAGGAAAAGCTGTTCTCAAATTTGTGGTGGACAAAGTCTCAATTTCCGCAAATATTTAATCTATCTATCTATCTATCTATCTATCTATCTATCTATCTATCTATCTATCTATCTATCTATCTATCTATCTATCTAAAGCCTTACTTGTTTTTATTTTGTGCTAAAAGGGAGCTAATGTTGGGATTTCACACCTACTTAGTTTTTACTTAACCTACGGTAATTTGGACTGAATTAATGAGTTTGTTGCTGAATGAATGTGAAACAAAATCAGGAACTTCTGTTTGCGTGCTTTCACTAGGTCCCCGTTGATGCATATTAAGTGACAGTATATAACTGATATTGTTAAAATCTTGAGTTAGACATGCTGAACAACGCTGCTGCTGCCTGCTGAAGATGAGAAGCTCCCAGTGTTGCCATCTGCGTAATGTAGAAGAAATGCAGGCAAAATAATCCTTAAGTGCAACTGCAGATAAATGGCGCCTCGCTGCCATATTCCATCTGTCCAGCAGATGTCAGTGTCTGTCCCTTTTGTTTTGCAGAATGCAACAGGCTTCTATTTGTACTCCAACTTGTTAAATGTAATACAGAACCCGATCGATCAATTTATCAGAAAGGTTATTTTTAAATCAAATAGACTGAGATTAAATAATTGAAGACAATCTAATTTGAGATATTGTCATAATTTCAAGGTTATGTTTGGATGGTAGTCTCTGCATAGCTTAAACTCGACAGACAGACAGGCAGGCAGGCAGGCAGACAGGCAGGCAGACAGACAAATAGATAGATTATATGTAGTTGCTTTTAAAAAAAACATTTTACCTTGATTTTTTCTACATTTCATGTATTTCTTGTTTTTTAGTCTATTTTAAACAAACCTTAAGTTAATTCCTCTATTTTCGTCATTTGTAGAATTTAATCATATCAAATTGATGATAATGACATGTAGTGGCCACGCAGTCAAGCACATGGAATTTCTTTTTTTTTTAAAATCTATTTCAACTCTTTTTGAGACCACATAGGCCAGGTAAATTTAAATTCCACAAACCAAAACACACTGATAAATTTGGACTTTTTTCTACAGAAAATGTATATTTGCAGAAGCCCAGAGGGCAGTTTTGAATCAACCCCTCTGAGAAAACAAAACCACCGAACGTGTTTTCCAAAGGGCCAGAGCCATGAAGCAAGACACATGCATGTATAAACCCTGCCGCGTGGTGGCGCCCCTCCGTAATTTTGCTCCTCCAGCGGTTGAGAGGAGGCAGGTGCAATCAGTCTGCCCAACCGCGATTTGGTGGAGTCATTCGTCTCTGGAAGCGGCTGAGAAACACACGACACCTCCAGTGATGCGACACCAAAAGCAGCTTGATAAACTCCAGAGATCTGACGGAACTTGCTCACTGCGCCTCTTCATCATCTCCACCTCCCGCCCTCGTCCTCCTCTTTCCGGGGCTCCTTCCAGCCTCCTCTCTTCCTTTCGCGACTGAAAGTTTAGGGGGGGAAAGTGGAAATGAACAACACGGGCTTCAACCAGACGGACGGCGGGCTGCTCAACAAGACCGCGGAGTTCTTCTGCTGCAACTTCTCCTCGGTGGTGACCGATAACGGCTTCGTGGCCGCGGCTCCGGACGAGCGGAGCCTTTTCATCATGAGGGTGGTCCAGATAGCCGTCATGTGCGTCCTGTCCCTCACCGTGGTCTTTGGTATATTCTTCCTGGGCTGCAACCTGCTCATAAAGTCCGAGGGGATGATCAACTTTTTGGTGACGGACCGGAGGCCGTCCAAAGAGACGGAGGCTGTGATTGTTGGAGCCTACTGATGCACTGATCAAACTGCCTTTGTTTTCCGCGTTGGCATTCGAAATCCTGAAATTAAAAAAAAAAAAAAAAAGATTTGTTCACCTTGGTGATCGGTGCCTGCTGGCGGATGAGGCTCGATGCCATCAAAGACACATTCAGGTACAGAGCTTTTTAGAGCCTGTCTTTCTAAACTATTCTCTGTCGTAATCTCAGTAGTTGGTGCACGTTTCCGTAGCAGCGTCCTCGAACATGAAAATCTTCACGGATGCTCCCTGAAAACACCCTCTCATGTCGCTGGTGTGATGGACAATGTGACGTGTAACGTATGTTGTATGTGTTTTTTGCATACATTTTGCAGCACAGTAATGAGTGTATTCCTCCGGGTGTGGGTGATGAGAGGTGCACCGCACCTCACACACATCCTGTATCTTGTTAAGTGGAATAAATGGATTCTGTAATTAAAGCTTTCCTCTTAATTAAGGTCGATTTCTCTACAATGACTATCCCAGTCAGATCTTCCCAGATCTGAGGTGTTCAAGGGCTACAAAAAGCCGGTTCACTCGCACATTCAGGTTGAGCTGACACAAAGAGGTGAGTTTTCTCGGGCGAAAAAGTGTGGAGGCCAGATGGAAATATCCTTGCAAACCTAACCATTAATCGACTTGACTCAGCTGAGAAAAACCCACCCTGCACAAGTGTGTGGTCCTGCAGCGGGGGCCGAGGAAAAGACAAAATCTGCCTGTTGTGTCTGGGTCAAATTCTGTTCTGTGCAGCGGGCTGACGTCCTTCCTCCCCCCCACCCCCCCCACCCCTGTCGAAGCATCTGTTGTGCTCTCCTCCCGGCTCACCTGGACGCCGCCTCCCTGGGGCAGAAGCAGCAGCATCAGAAATGACATATCACATCAGGCCGGGGAGGATGGAGTCACGCGGGCAATCTCTTGCTGTCTGACCGGCCGTGTCACAGACTTAAACACTCCTGCCTTTTAAAAGACGCCCTTCACCCCAGCGCTCCGGCTGCTAAAGCCCTGGTTTCTCTGACTCTCACGTGCAGCTGCAGAACATGCTTCCTTTCCATCAGATAAATGCGTTTTATATCCATTTGAAGACACTGTAAGGAGCCAGTAACAGACTGGAATGTAGTTTTGAGCAGGCACAGCCACATAATCTGCAAGACTTAAAGTGCAGAGCAAAAATTTCAAATGAAGGTGAATTTATGTTTTTACCAACTCTTTAAATGTGACATATTGACAATTGGACATTGGAGACCTTTGTTGTTTCTCAAGCCATTAGAATGATCCAGACTCCAGATTAGGTTTTTTTTTTTTTAAATGGCAACAAGCAGGACTTTGGGAGCTGCGCAGCCACATTTTGTGGTTTACAGGGCCTGTGATGCTGTTTGATCCCCGGTTAGAAATGGACGAGCGTTGGTCTGACGGGGGCGCAGAAAGACCAACCATTTTAAGACAATGCAAATTGCATTCCACTGTACACGTCAGTCCGTGCGCTTTGCTTGGCTTCAGGTGATTGCTTTCATTACGGAGGGTCTGGAATAGCTTCCAGGGATGTGTTTAATATCCAGCAGAGACCAATCTTCTGTCTGCAGCTGAACCAGTGTCGGTGTGCCACAGCTATCCAGATGATTTCATATAGATTCTTATCCATTTTTGCACAGATAGAATGTCGGCGACAAAGTTGGCGGCTAAAGTTGCTGCGGAGACTCGGCCTGCTTGTGACGCGGCCTCCTGCAACGTTAACTTGCAAATTAAAAAAATCCCCCCCCCCCCCCAAAAAAAAGATTCCTAGTTTATGTAACTGGTGTATTGCACAAGTCTAATCAGCATCGGAGTGCTTGTCCATATTGTTCACGAGCCGCTGGCAGCAGCATCTGCGGGGTGTTGATTACAGAGCCAAAGAGGCTCCTGACCCCCGTCTGCTCTCCGTGACTTGTGGTCCAGTTGATGAACTGAACAGCGTCGCATAGCTTTAAATAACATCTTAGCATCCACGTTCTCGGCTCTCCCGTTGCCTTCTGTTCTCCAGAACTCGGTGGGGTTGATACTGCACATGTCTCTAAACCTTTTCAGCATGGTTCTGTGGTCAATAGCCCCGTTATTGATCGTCTCTAGGCGGAATACAGGACAGATGTCATATTTCAACGTCAGGAAACCAGTCTGAGCCGAGCTGACGTCACTGGGATTGTACAGAATCCGTCGCCACGGGAGTCAAACTGTGGCCAAGCCATCCAGACTGGTCCCGAAGAACATAATCCAGTGATTGAAATCCAAGATTCCAGTTGTGTGATGAGTCATCACTCAGCTGTCGTTTTGACTGTTTCACACTCAGACACCACAGGGGCTTAACATCTGAAGAGTCCGGCCATTAGCACTCCACTGTAATCCATTTTCTGTGCTTAAATGTATGAGCGTGTGTGTGTGTGTGTGTGTGTGTGTGTGTGTGTGAGCTTGTGTGCGAAGTAACATCAAGGACGCTACTTCTAAGAAAAAATACAGCATTCAATGGACAAATCTTCTGGAATATGTAGCTTTTTTTGCTCTAATGTCTACAGGAAAAGTGTTGCTTTCAACCGAAGCTCTAATACACTCAATTTAGCACTAATTCAGGTTTCACTGAACTTTAAAAACCCATTTCTTCTCATCAGATTTCTTTAATATGACAAAAAGAGAAAGAATTCTTGTCTATTCAAGTTATACAATTGAAACAATAGATAAACATCACTACGTTATTCAGTGTGCCTAACATATTTTTCCTTTTGTGTGTATTTATATAGACATTTGTTACATGTTAAATAAAGCAAATTACAAAGTCGGATTTAGACCATTGCAATGTTTGTGTTAACAGCTTTGAGGATATTGGCTTCAGTCCTAAAATGTGTCAGCACATCTAGAGAGGAAACACGGATCAGAAAGGTTTTACAATCCTCTTGTGTCAGGCAATGGTGCTAACAACTGTTGCAAACTGTTCTGTTAGCAACTATTTCAACCTTTGTGAACTCATTTTGAAGACTTACAGAAGAGCTGCTGGAGCTGAAAACAGAGATCCAGAAGAGAACAGTTTTTAGGGTAGCTTTGCCACCAAAGCAAGAGTGTCAAGGTACGTGATTAGAAATGGGTACAGAAAAAGTTACAATAAGTTCTTTATAGAAGTAATACAGTCGTTATGAACAGCCACAAGGAACTCATTAGTCACCGTATTCATCCAAGTGTGTAATAAGTCTTTCCGGCTTGACAACAATAAATAAATAAATAAAATAGCTGTGATGATGTGATATTGACCCTGAAATCCATTTTGGCTCCTGCGTGCATGTGTTACAGACTTTATTGACCTTCTAATCATGCAGCTCAGGCAGCCCCGGCAGCTTCAGCACAGCACTGTTTTCTGAAAGGGAGCTCCTATTCTTTTAGAATAATGTTGCTTTTTGTGCTACAGCGCTGTGACAATTTATTTGGGGGGTAGCGTAGCCGCGGGACCGTTGACCCAAACAAGTTTTGCTTAAAATACAAAGCACAAGAAAAGCATTTGTGATAAAGCAACAATCCCCAGCACCATTAGCTTATGTTACCTTTTAGCATGGCCTCTTGGCTCCAGTGGAAGGTCCTTAAAGGCAAAAATGGATAAAAATTAAAACAGATGAAGGAAAAATGGACTAGTAGCATTAGTCTGAAGGACCTTGAGCCCATTAAACCCCACAGAGCATCCCTTAAAGTTATTGTTGACTCCTAAACACCTGCAGCAGTAACGTGCGCTCTCCTGATGGGAAAACTCCATTGTTCACCATCGTGGCCATGTGATTGGCATGACAAATCAATGAAAGCATAAATTTTACATCCTACACTTATGGGAAAGTGAATAGAATGGTGGGCAAAGAAAGACTGGTCTGTGTGGTTTGAAAAAAATTACTGTATGAGCTGTAAAATGTATCAAAAAAGGCGTAATTGTTCCTTTTTAAATTTTTTTGGAGATATTGCTTTTGGCAGCCAATAAAAGGGATTTCATTATTCTTTTTCACGGTAGGAGTTAGGGCAGTGGGACAATGTTTCCATTAATCTGTGTGCGTACTCTATACTGTGCAGTCAATGGTCCGCTTTTAGTGCCATATTCTTTTGTCGCCTACAGCCAACAGCCTGATGAGGAGTTGACGTCAGCAAGAAACACACTCCATGAAGCGCAACCACAAACTTTAGGGCAGTCACAACATGCCTCCTGGATATAAGGCCACATTAAACAAGCCTTTGTTTTTCTACAGAAGACTGAGAGGAGTGACACTTCCAAACGCACGTGTTTGACTTTCATATTTGTGCTGCCAACATTCTTTAAAGAATGACCTTACGCACCATTATATCTTTGCTATTATATGAGTTTATTTTTTCTACCTATGTGGTAAAATCAGCCAGTTTAGTGAATGTCAACATGCTTCACTCTTGTGTGGTTGTTTTGGGGCATCTGTGTTGCATTTGTATGTTTTAGAGTCTTTGAATGACAGCAGTAATCATCATAATTACCGTCCCTGAGACCTGGCTCACACACCAATTTACTGTCACCAGCTGAAAAGCTTCAATAGATTGGGACATACATCATACTGTCTGACTGTACAAAATGTACACAAGTTTATAAAAATCCCTCTTCAGACTGACATCAGCTCTGGAACCATGAGACTGTGTGAAATGATAATCGTGCACAAGCCTTTTCTCCTGGCTGAGCAGAGATACGCTGATGCGTTGTGCTCTCGTCAGGCGTGACTGTAGAAATCAGCAGTGACAGTTCGGACCTGCCTGCCAAGTAGCAGTGTCCTGTCTGCCTATGTGGCGGACTCCCGTGCCCCCGCTGTCAGCTGCACTCAGTCACTGTACCAGTAATGAACCACCTTTGGCTAAGTCGTCCATTAGGCCTACATACAATACGCCTTCCCTCATCATCCTCTAATGGCCAACATCAGTTCTTTACAGTGGTAACAACAGGATGTGTGCACAGTATGTTTGACAGATACAGGATATACTGTTTGGTTTTATTTTAAAACCTTTTTTATCCTGGGGAAAAATTCAAAACTGCATCAGGTTTACATATTATATGCTCATCATATACCACGAAAGGTGTAATCTGATTTGTTAGCTGAGCGGTGTAGCATGTTTCAGAGGTTGCAGCGCTTTGGGAATTCACACCTAATGGCGCGACTCCTGATTCTGTCACAGCACATAAAAGTAAGCTGCACTTCTGTACGATGAAATCTCTTAAGGGTCATGACTTATTGCACTCCCTCAAATTGCTTCTCTCGATGCCGCCAGCTCATCCTCCCTCGAGTTTAGTGCCATTATCACCTGGTTCAGTCGGCAGGTACTCTTGGGCCGCACCTCCATAAGAAGCATTGAAAGAACCATTGGATCGCAACCATCGATCATCAGCTCTGTTTTCGTGGAGAGGAAAATGTATTCCCTCCATATGACTCGCTGAATAAAGCTATCGTCTACTTTAAGGGCAGAACCTTTAAATGTCAGGGACAGATAAGGATTTGCATTGACAGAGCAGATCTATCATTAAACAGGGGTGACGTGGACGGACAGGAGTGAAAGCAGAGAAAAAGGTTCCCGGGTTACAAAACCCTGTGCATACGATGTTATCTGGACATGGAGAAAGAAAGCATCAGTCACTGTGTCAGAATCACCTGCTTCACCTCACATTCAACAGGTGCAGAGTGGGCGCCAGCCAGAAACCAACGTGTGAAAGTGCCGCGGAGGTTTTGTTTTTTGTTCTCTGCGCATGTTAATAGCTGCAGATCCCCTGTTTTAGCAGCTCTCCCCGCTTTTAGCTGCGTGTGGCGTGTGAAACACCTTTCAGGAGGATAAGGGATATTATAACGGGTCTGCCGAGTGTTGCAGCAGGGGCGCTGACCGTGTGGCTGTGCACGTGTGTGTGTAAAAGGACACCCCGGCCTGGCAGAGACACACCTTGCAACACAACAGCTGTCACAGAGGGTTAGCATCCGGCCAGCCACCTCGCCAGGGGTCACTCTCTGTAACACCTCCGCTGGTCTGTTGTCCTTGCTGCTTATTCTTTCCAATGAAAGGTCAGCCGCGTCACTTGACCAATAAAATCCTCCTGCCGGTGTGAGGGGGGTCCGTTTGTATTATTTGCAAACAATCCCACAAAGTAGTGAGTTATTTTCAATTAAGATGCAGCAGCTTTGGTTTCTAAACAAAGGAACCTGGAGTTTTCTGCATTCCAAATGTGGCCACAAACATGGCATTCAGTCTGAAGTGGGAATTAAATGTCCCAAATGACCTGCAAACTAGAGAGTGAACAGCATCGAGACATGATCAGACAATGTTTAATGACCCTTTTATGCTGACCGCTGACTGTGACCCTGTGACCTGTGCACCACGTGGCCTGTAACAATACCTGGCTGTGATATTGTTAATCAGCTGCAGCTGCTTCACTGCGCTCATGAAAGGCTCTTTGGCTCAGGACACCTGGCTGGTATGCGTTCATCTATTTTCTACTCGTTTCCCCCACCGCAGCCATCTATTGGATCCACCCCCCCACCCCCCCCACTTCAGAGGAAGCTGGTTAGTGTTTAAAAGCCTCAGCACGTGGATGCGACAGGACAGTTACAGTACATCAACTAGCAATATCTGGACATCTAACGTATGTATGTATGTATGTATGTATGTATGTATGTATGTATGTATGTATGTATGTATGTATGTACAGTATGTATGTATGTGTGTGTGTGTGTGTGTGTGTGTGTGTGTGTGTGTGTGTGTGTGTGTGTGTGTGTGTGTGTGTGTATGTATGTATGTATGTATGTATGTAAAAAATAATATACATAGTTATGATTAGTTTATGATGATTGTAATCACCTGTGACATTCTTGAAAATGCAAATTCGCGAGCAGGGATTTACTATTTTTAAAAGGTAAAACAAAGTTTTGTTGGTGGCATCAGTTACTTCGATTTTCTTTCCTTCTTTCTTTTTTTATTACCCTAAAATGGCTCCCCATCTCCTGCCCATTACAGTACTCAATGTTCTGTCAACCCGTCCCAGGGACACGTTGCCGCGGAGACAGTGAGGACAAGAAACTGTAACCAGCCACTGTCCACATGAGCTGCATGTTTCTACTTGGTTGAAAACCTTGAACATTTCCATCAATGATGGATCTGACTCACTGGGGCTAAAAGGCACACAAACACATACACGCACACACACAGAAAAAAACAAACACAAACACACACATGCGCGCTCACACACAAACACACACACAGAAAAAACCAAACACAAACACACATGAGCGTGCACACACACACACACACACATGTGCGCACACACACACACACACACACACACACGACCCTACAGTGAACATCTGCACAGTTGGCTGATTGTTTAAGGCCAACAAACACACAAATAAATATTTGTCTTTCAGCTTTCGGTCTGAACAGACGTTCACAAAGCCTGTGACATAAAATAGGTTTTACCAGTGTCAGAAAAATATACAGATTTGCTCAACTTTACTTTTTTTCTGTCATTTTGCAAATAATAATGTCCCTTTTTTGTTCCAGCATGCAGAAATTGTCCAAAGATTTGAGTGGATGGGATTAATTCAGACCCTCCTAAGGGCTTGGTGACACATTCACGCGTGTGTGGATGTAGTCTTGGTGTGAAAGTAGCTGTGTTGGGGGTGTTACCTGCCTGCCAGGAGCCTGGGGCATGAGAACGTCATGACTACCATTAATCTGAGTCCGATCTCAGCATCTGCTGCTGTCGCGCACCATTTCAGTCTGACTCCCTCGCTCTGACCGCCTCACTTCTGCCCGTTGCGTAACCACTTACATCCCTTGACGACGTCCCACTGCTTCACCCGACCGATGGAGCTTTTCGGAGCGTCATGCGCTGACTTGTGTCTGAGGCGGAGCATCTGTCCTAACTGTGTCCCTGTGTCCCCTCACGATATCCGGCTTAACCTCTGGTGATGGTTTGATTTTGTGGGGACAGTTTCGCATCTGTAACCACAGTTGCACTCTCATTGAGGAGTCTGAAAAGTTCATTTCACAAGAAGGTTGTAAAACATAAGTATGCCAAAGTCACCTCTCTGCACTGAATGTCATCCCTCGGTGTGGCTCCACATCATGATTCAGGGTTTTACTTTTATAAAGAGGTGTTGGGTTTTTTCTTCACCAGACACAGCGCACAGTGTCAAGACCAGAATAGCATGGCAATATGATATATATATAGTAAGGAGTAAGGGAGTGAAAGACGATCCTCCCCTTAAAGAGAAGCCAGCTCTGGCTAGGTCCATTTACATGACCATAATAATCAGATCATATCCAGTTTCTGGCGTTATCAGATTATTGCTGGTTATGAGAAATCAGCCATCTAGCTTTCTCTCCAATTCTCCAAATTCTTTGTGCATGTATAAGTGCTTAACCGATTCATTTTGTTCTTTAAAATCTGCTTTAAAACAGTAAAGAACCGAAGGGACGTGGTCACAATGGGAGTGAATGACAAAGAACTGCAAACATGCCATCAATAATGGAAAATCAAATAAAAACTAGTAACATAGTTACCCGGTGTTTATGATGTTGTCTTTATTAAAAGACTACAAGTGGCCTTACTACACAACAAAAAACATGACTGGTGGGCTGTAGTAGCCAGTTTGAGTTGATGTGGGGGTGCACGATAACAGCAGTGTTTATGTGAGGCCCTAAACTCTGACCAAAGCAAGTATGAAATTGTCCAAAAACAGTAGTAAAAGAACTGTATGCGAAGTGTTCAAAGCACTTTGAGAAACATTGTTATGAGGATCATTAAGCAGTGAAAACACGCCTGTGAAATGAAACCTAGAAAATGAAATCACGAGAAAGTACTAAAGAGAAGCTCTAAAAACAGCTGCTCCTCAGATGATTTCCTTTGACTTAATATGTGCGTTAAAATTCAACTACAGTTGTTAATTCTGAAAGCGCGGCATTGTTTTGGTTCCAATGTATCCTGTAAAACAACTAAAACCTGTTACGTGTCTTCATTTCTTCAGATATATAACACATGCCTATATTCTACTGTTGCCCAGACGGATGGTCCCTCCTGATGCGTCTCCTGTGGTCATTCCAGTGGTTTTCACTTATGGCCCAGAATTTAAATCAATGCGTATGAATCCATGGGATTTTCCACTGTTGCTGTCACGTGTTTGCTTGGCTGGTAGCAGACAGAAGCACCACCGTTAAACCAAGTAAGTTTTTGAAGAAGCGGATAGACATCACAAGGACAAACACCTCTTTCTTCTTCCTTTATAGACAAGTACAGTAACCAGCTCAGTGAACATCTCAGGTTAGACCAGTTCAGGATACCTTCCCCCAGCTGACAGCCACTGATGGCTAAAAGCATCCCTGTTGGGAAGACCCCAGGGCAGCAGAGAGGAGGAGGCGCTCCGCTGCCAGCACTCTAATCATGCAATGCACAGCGGAGCATCCTGAAAGTGAGGGTCTACATCATGTGTCAGACTCGCTCATTACTCTGTCTGGGTATCTAAAAGATTATTGGTGAGGGAATTGGTTTCCAGCAGCTTTCTCAAAGGTAGCTCAGGCACTGTGGTTACATGTAAGGTTGTATTTAAAAAAGCAAGCATGACACTCAGGGGTCAGTTTTTTATCCTCTGCCGTTCTTATGTGTTAGAATTACTAGGAAAAGAAGAATGTTTCCCAGGAGTGCCTCTGGTGCAGTTTCTGCTGGTGGGGCACTGATGAATGTGAAAGGTCCGAAAAACCACAGGTGGCATTTAGAAAATTGTAATAACTTGTGACACATGCTTGATTTTTGATATATGTGGCTTTAGAGTGGAGCTGGGTCCAGCAGCAGAATCTGAGAAACTCCAAATCAAAGCTGTCTCACTCTGCCTCCGCTCCCTTTCCTGTCTAACTGCTCTGAGCTCAGTGGTCTCCGCCCCTCTACCCTTTTCCCTGCCTGTTATCGTCACTCTCTCTCACTGAAGTCCTTTTGCTTGCTTTCAGCCTGCATTTCGGTGATGGGAACGTCAAAACACATCAGCTGTGTCCAGAGCAGATTTCAGTGCCGCCACTCTTTGCCGCCGACCTGGCTGAGCGAATGCAGATTCAAATATCTTGCGGAGGACACCCAAAAACCAAGATATTAAGGCGGTTTCAAAACCATGACCTCTTTACTGTGTCAGAGCAATAGGTACTCTAACTCCCTTAATAACAAACAAGCAATCAGGTCTAAGGTCAATAACTGTTGTTATGAAAGAACAGAAAGGCTCATTTCAGATCTCTTGTCTGCTCCTTAGAATTCCCTCTTTATTCAAGGGACTTTTGTCTGACTCTATTGCAGTTACCTCCTTAAAAATTAAATGCAGATAGCATGCAGATAGCATTTATTAGCAGATAGCAGATTTATTTACACAAACTAATATAGATATTGTTGGTAATAATATTAAGAGGGGTCAATCAGCTGCACTGTAAATTAAACATTGATTAGAACATTACTCTTAATTAAAACCTGTTTCCTTTTTACTGATAATTGATTGTTATCTTATCGCATGTTTAATATGAAGAAATAATATTTCCTTGATTTCTAGCGTATCTATCTGCCTTTGGGGTTGCCTTATTACTGAACTGCACCGTGAGTAATTTTGTAATTGTACTAGTCAGTGGCAAAATAAACCCGCTGATCATTTCCTCTCGTAGCACCTTTTAGCTCAAATTTCCTCTCGGCCTGCATCTGTTGGAGCTTTCGGCAACTGTGCATTATCGATGAAAACCAGCATGATCTGCTGCAGCAGACATCGACAAACAACGTTAACAGCGGTCATTGGCGTGTGGCTACATTTAGCGGCTTAAGATGTTTCCCCTCGGGAGTTGCTTGGTTGAAACCCAAAAGAAGAAATGCAGCATGACAATTTTGCCCATTCAACATCAAATATCAACAATGTGCTTCCATTTCATAAATGTGCCTTTTCAAAAAAAAAAAAAAAAATGATAAA
The DNA here is from genome assembly GCF_003711565.1 of Takifugu flavidus. NCBI lineage: Eukaryota > Metazoa > Chordata > Actinopteri > Tetraodontiformes > Tetraodontidae > Takifugu > Takifugu flavidus. The sequence continues at coordinate 8,461,331 of NC_079520.1, read as the reverse complement.
AATACAATCTCTCTCTCTCTCTCGATATATACACACATATGTGTGTGTGTGTGTGTGGGTGTGGGTGGGTGGGTGTGTTTGTGTGGGTGTGAGTGGGTGTGTGTGGGTGGGTGTGTGTGGGTGTGGGTGTGTGTGTGTGGGTGTGGGTGGGTGTGTGTGGGTGGGTGGGTGTGTTTGTGCCATTTAAAAAAAGAGAATAAAAATGAAACTGAATGAACGCTAACAGAAAGTAAAGAATGACCAGAATATTTGCATATTTGCGTGTTAAATTCCTCTGTACTATGACTGCACGTATAGATGTAAAAGTATCTTTATCTTAAAGCGGCCTGGATAAATAGATGTGAGCCGCATGAAAGATTCCGCTTTCCTCGAAGAATGAAGGGGAGAGCGTCGGGGGTGACATGCTGCGAGGGTTTTGACAAGTGTCACATTATATTACCCTCTGGATGCAGAGGCTGATTACTGGCAGGCTGGGCAGATTTGACACAGGGCAAGTAAGATTTTCAAATTCGTGTTTGACCGCAGCATGGGAGCTGCTGGATAAAGATTCAGCCATGACTAAGACCTAGTTTTAGTCAGATTATCATATACTAAGAGCACAAACTTCTGCTGAGAGGGCCCAGAGCATGTCCATGTGTGACAGGGTTTGCTTTGAATAAAGGCCCCAAAATCACAGATGCAGTTTAAACATAACTGTCCTTACTGGACTTTCTTGAAAACATTCCGGCAAATGAATGACTGAAGGGTCATTTCATGTCAAACAAGGAGCAGGTCAGGTGATAAACACTGATAAGAGGAAAATATAGGAATCTGCTGGGATCAATCGGGTTATTATCTATATATTAACTAATTTTCACTACAATTAATGTCTGGTGAATGTGATCCAATATGATCCTGCAGGTTTTCTGTCCTACCAGATAGAAAAGTCCTCCCCAAGGAAGCTTGAATTCCAGGTTTGGACACTCCTGCTAAAAGGATGGGGAAGGGGGGGTTATATACCTGTGATTGATTGTAAGCCATATCAAAGCATTCTGTAATTAATAAAATGGTCCTGTTATTCTCTGGGAAACTATCTATGTCGTTGAAAACAATGCAGGGGTTAAATATAGTTGGTGCAAATATGCAGCCAGCCATGCTAAAACACATGGGAGAGAGGCAAGTGTACCTCCAGGAGATCACAACCCAAACGATTTAACACAATGTCATATTTTCCTCTCCTGGCCTTTATAGTCTTTATCATGACACGGCAGTTGTAACGGGGACGGGGACGGGGGGGGGGGGTCATTACTCTCTCCACAAATATTCCCATCAGAATGATAGAATGGGATGCCCGTCTCTTTGGAAGGATGCAGCATATGTATCCTTTGATCTTTCCTGAGTAATTCGCCACATTCTGGGGCTTTTTCCCCCCTGGAAATCTGGCTACCTGTCCTGCCTCAGCAGATGTCTGAAGTAATATTCATTTGCATATTCAGTGTCTGCCAACAGGTCTGATACAGAAACACAGCAGATTCCAAATCTCAACCAAAATAAGCAGAAATACAAGCAAAAACATACACAAAGAAAGAACAAAGAGTGCAATTTTAACATTTGATTTCTTAAATGAATTCATTTTATAGAGAGAGAAAGCTAACTAAGGTCATGGATACTTGAGCATAATGTCCATGAAAAACCACACGAGACTGGTTTCTTGGATGGTTTTTCATGGCTGTCCTCTAGTTTTGAGGGTGTCCTTGGCAGAGTTCCTCAGCCATGACGTCACGTCATTCTGCTTATTTTTGTGTTGTACAAACTCATGGATATGTGGGAAAGGTCAAACTGTGATGGGGAACTCAGTAGCTCGTTAACCAGGATTGTGATTTGCCTATTTAAAAAAATGCAACAAAAATACAACACATCTTTATTTTCAAATCAGGTGATCATTTAAAGATGCCCGGAGGGTAATTCATTCCTGTCAATTGCATGGCCTATTTATAAACATAAAATAACAAAGCTTAGCACTTCAAATACTTCCTGACCCAGTGAGATGGACGTGACATGGCTCAAGGCAAAGCAGTGAAAAACAACCCTGCAATGTTCCTTTAATTAAATGCCTGTCTGCAGTCTGACAGGATAGACCTGTGATATCTGAGCACCTGTGAAGCAGCACAAAAGGAGCGCTCGCTGTGTGAAGTTAACAGGATTGCGCCTGCCTGGCGCAGCCGGCAGAGACGCGGCTTCAGCCCAACTGTTTCTCGGCGATATGGAGGAGAACGTGAAGCCACAACTGGGGCGGGAACAAATGAAACTGCTCAGAACGACAGTTTAACATGATCCAATTAACAACATTAAAAGAAGCACACACTGGACAAGAGTCCAATTTGGCTGAAATTGGAATTGTAAATTTAGATAGATAGATAGATAGATAGATAGATAGATAGATAGAGATAGATAGATAGATAGATAGATAGATAGAGATAGATAGATAGATATAGATAGATAGATAGATAGATAGATAGATAATAGATAGATAGATAGATAGATAGATAGATAGACTGTAGTGGCATCTGAAGGCATATTCCTTTGAATGAAAGCCATACCAATTTATATATTTACTTTTTCTAGACCCACAGTTTCATTTTCCTATTTCCCTCACCTGCTGCACATTGTGCATGTTCATTACTGGTGTGGGAGCAGGTGCTTTCAGCTAACTGAATATTGCATTGCTCTGTGTGAGCGTGTGTGTGTGTGTGTGTGTGTGTGGGAGGGAGGGGGTTTAGGGCACAATGGATCTGTTTAATTCTTTCAGGCGCCCACAGGTCTCAGAGAAGCTTTTGAAAAGTGTGAAATGGAAGAAAAATCATCCATCCTATAAATAGATTCCAGCTGTGCAGAAAGCAACAAAAATGTGGTTTAATTAATATCAATCTTCATCTTGAAGGAACACCCCTGATGCAAGTGACACATAAAGTTTAGCTTTGAGACGCTGATTCTTAAAGGTCTAGTAGATAAAAAATGTAAATGGAGGAATAAAAAAAACCCAATGTACTTAATCCCCGTGTTCCACCGTGAGGTGACTTCTTTTTTCACAATAATTGCCATGCGGTTTTGATCTCTACATTATTTATAATTATGATGTCATATATTACTTTGGTCTGGGTACAATTACCAGGCCAATCCACTGATTTCTAATCAGACGTAATGGATGGACCCTGGCCTTTGATCATGTTTTTGTCTTGTTATTCACTGTTCCTTTTGTCGGCTGTCTGTTCTGTCATCCTGTTGTGTAATTTGCCTAATGGAGATGAAAAGAATCAAAAAGGTGAAGATGAATATAGAGAGATAAAATACATGTAATATTTTATGTTCTAGTGTCAGCGGTAGATTACTGGCTTGCTTCCATGTGGCATTTTTATTTTAGCTCATCCATTTTCCCTATGATTATTCCGTATAATTTCTCTATATTTCTCAGTTTGTCTCTAGACACAATAAATATGTGTGTGTCCCAAGCCTGCTGTGTTTCAGATTGTTCTAAACTGTTTTGATGCTCCATGTTCAACACTGTTAAATTGTCAAAACCCAAAATCTAAGCTCTCTATTCTCTTGTTGCTGAGGTGTCCAGTCTTGCATGCCTAATGAGCACTGCCAGATGTTTGGAGGCATTCCTACACGTTACAGGATTAGTGCTCTTACATAACAGATGTCATACGGTTCCTGTAAATGAACATTTGGAGGCTTTTAGGAGTCCACATTTCATCAAGTGCTGTAGAACTTGGCAGAATCCTGCGAAGCTTCGTGCGATGGCAGACATTTCCCAGAGGCTTCCTCATGGGAACTGTGGCTCATTCCACACCTGATGTTGCCTCACCACCGTGATCAAAACAGCCACGCTTCGTTTCACAAACAGAAGCTGCACAAATGGTTCGGATTGGGAAGCTTGTTTTGTTTTAGGCTGTAGAGGGTCATTATCATGGAGTCCCAAGCAGGCAGGCTGGCTGGCTGGCTGGCTGGCTGTTACACCGAGGGTAGCGCTGTGATAGCTAAGTGACTGCTCATTCATGTCCTGAACACGATGTTCTATATGGTGGGTGGGGATCATATAACAGCAATTAAATTTAGCTGAGGAAGTCACTATGCTGATCAATTCTGTGTATGGTTCTCTTCCTTGGGTAAAGTCCTGTGCTGCTTTTTGGAGATAGACTAATATCAGCTGGGTTCCAACATGCCATTTAAAAAAGCAAGTTTGTGTTTCAAAGCAATCTTGCTGGAGCAGTGAGCAGAGTGTAGCTAAAGGCCTTAATTGATCCAGAGATTATGACCCACCCGTCTCTGACTGTCAAGATACGGTGGGGGAAAAATCCTTTGGCTAAAATGTTCTCGTGTGAAAAGTTTCTGAGCCTGATTCTGCACTTTTGAGCGTGCTACAGCTGAAGACTTAATTAAATATATGGTGTTCAGGAACAGAAAACTTTAAATTGACAATATTGTGCATACACAACAAAAATACTTTTTGGGATCTGAAATGGAAACAGAGTTTTATTCATGATTGTGTTATTGGCTACATTATGTGTAAACAAGTGTTTTCATTGCCCTGCATGTGTGCGTCCTTCCAACAATAGAATGGAAACATGTTTCAGTGACAGGACAATTGAATTGAGCAAAAAGCCCAAATTCAAAGTGAAATATTACACAGATATCCCCTTTTGATCTCTCTTACACACAGCAGAGGGACATCAGTCTAATCCTGCACCACCTTTATTCCTCATCCAAATGTATGGAAAAGGAAAGATCTTATCCCGGGTGTTTCGGCGGTCTACTGAATTACGAAGACATACATGCCAATATCACCGGCCCATAAAACACTTTCAATAATTTAGCTCATGTTGACACGAGCAGGATTTATTGCCAGCTTAAACCTAAACTCAGTGAGGATTTTTTTTTTTTTTTTAAAAGCAATGTTTATTAATGACTTCCACCAAATGATGCTGGTTCTATCTTACGCGTGGCTGAACACTCCAGTGTTGCTCTGCTCAGGAGCGAACGTTGGGTTTCGGTGTTCTTAATCAGAACCGCAGTTAATTGTTGACAATTTTCATCATTTTACACGGTAGCACAGCATCATGATTGCAGTCATTTGTGCACTCCATGCAAAGATAAAATTATGATATTTCATATTTCACGGGCCTAGTGTTACGTTGATAGCATTCTCCTGTAAAAGACCTGGCAGAAACAGTGGCTCTGACAGTGGATCCAGACAGTCTGAGTCTGTAAATTCAGAGTTTAAACACTTCCAGTCTTACAAGAAACACACAAGTAAATCAGGTAATTGCATCATCAATTTATTGAGTTTTCACATAGCAAGACCAGCGTCTGTTTCAAGGTTAACTTGCTGCTGACAGAGGTAACAGCTCCTTACTTTGCCAATTCCATGGCTCTGAAAATGAAACCAATGTTAACACAGACAGCGTTATTCATAGCTAGATTTTAACAGAGAAGTGAATGTTCTTTCTGATTTCAACAACCGCCCGTAACTGGCATGGAGGTACAGAAGAACAGATTTATATTTGAACTTTTGGTACGATAAAGTCTGTTCAGGGCAAGATAGCAGACAAAGGAAGTATGGTGACCAGTTGGGAAGGTGGTGGTCTGTGTGTGTGTTTGTGTCTGCGTGTGTGTGTGTGTCTGGGGGGGGGGGGGGGGGGGGTTGTTCTGTATGTCCATCTTTCCTACACACACTCACTTCAAGTGCCACCAGAAGTCATTTTTTTCTCGACAGATGACATTTTTTGACAATGCACCTTTCAAACGCATCCTTGCCACTAAGGAACACGCTCAGCTGAGGCTCACAAATCTGAGGCATGTCTGAGTTGTTTGACAGGCTGATATTTCATATCTGAGTCTGGAAATCTGTCTGAGCTGTCACGCCGTTTGATGTGGGGCTTTTTAATGTAAAAAGAGTGAGAGCGACTTAAATAGTGCATGACATAATGGCACATTTCTGGGGTCATCATCTGCAAGTGTGTGTGTGTGTGTGAGAGAGAGAGAGAGTGTGTGTGTGTGGGGGGGAGCTGTGTCTGGAATCAGCAACTCTTTGAGAACTTGAAGCTGTGATAGTTGGTGTGCACCAATCAGCAGCTTTGTGTGTTGTTGGTTGATAATTGCAACTCAAATAAGCATTTAATAAAAATAGCACAGAGGCTGTGGAGAAAGAATAAAAAAAGAAAGATCCGTTTATAGCCAGGGTTCAACTCTGTGGCCGTCACACTGATAGCACGTATCAGCTAAAATCATACAAAACCCACGTAAAGGGATTTTTCACTGATTAAAGTGCCCAATAATGACCTGCATGCATAATATGCTTAAAACATCCTTAAAGAACATAAAGTAGGCCAGGAGTTACTTGGAAAGCATCATTTAGAGTCTAATTTTAAACTGATTTGGCACTAGTTCTGGCTCCCCTGTTTTCAGACAGGAAATTGCAAAGCGTGCCGCAAATGTAACGCTGTACAGCTGATTGCTAATGTGAACGCAGCTGACAGGAAGCCGATCAGCAGATTAAAAAGAGGAGAGCCTGTAAGGCAGGTCAGCATCATGCTGGACTGGACCAGAGGCAAGCATTGACCAGCTCAAATAATGTAAATCAATCACACTGGCCCAACATTGTGTGTGTGTGTGTGTGTGTGGTGTGTGTGTGTGTGTGTGTGTGTGTGTGTGTGTGTGTGTGTGTGTGTGGGTGGGTGTGTGGGTGGGTGTGTGGGTGTGTGGGTGTGTGGTGTGTGGGTGTGTGGGTGGTGTGTGTGTGTGTGTGTGTTGTGTGTGTGTGTGTGTGGGTGTGTGTGGTGTGTGGTGTGTGTGTGTGGGTGTGTGGGTGTGGGTGTGTGTGAGACAAAGGACTAAAAGAACATACATCTATATACAGTAGGTTACAGGAACTGTGTTACTGTATATCTGCTAAATGAAACGTATATTTTGTTTCATGTGCACAAAACTTAAACTTCAAAATCTAAATCTGATTCAAACACTGATTAAAATTTAATTTCAAATAATATAAGGGCACGACATCAAGGGGAATCAGAATTTATTCTAGTAGGTATACAACTTGCTAAGGCTTTTGATAATCTTTCACCCCCCTCAGGCCGACCAAAACATTCGAAACTGGGCTGTGATGTTGATTCATGTCTGTTTCAGTGTTTGTTTGTCTGAAGGAGACAAGTGGCCGACTGACTCCCATTATTAGATGGAGGCTCCATCCATCACCGTTCCTCACTAATGTCTTATTGTCTTTTCCGCTTGTTAAGAGAATGGATAGAGAATGTGCCTCCAGTTGTCAGTAAATGAATCTTTTATTATAGAAGGCCCTAACTGGGGGTCCATATGTTTTCAAACACTTTGTTGCCCTTTAGCAGACCTGTAAACTCTCAACTCCAAGAAGAAAAAAAATATCTGCTTTTTAAAATTACTTTAAATCATTTCATCACCTTCAGCTTCCTCAGACTACAATGACTTTGAAAAGGAAAATCAATTGAGTAAACTAATTATCCACCCAAATGATGCAGTTTTGCATATAAATTATTACTAAACTGTAATGGCTAAAAACAGAGGGAAACAATTGCATTAGTGGCACTTAAAGAGGTAAAATTGTGTAGCCTCTCCACTTTCCAATTTCCCACCATCATCGGAAATCATTCTGCCGACCAGCAAGAGAACTGTGTCACAGGAGCCAATAATTGGAAAATCTCAGCCAGCTGTCCAAATGATCCCCAATACACCGAGGTAATTTTGCTCCAAGTCTGAATGCCGTCTACTTCAGCTTTGGAAATTGGAACCTGATATAACATCTAAAATAGCACTCACTGCAACAGTATTTAAAAATAAGAACCTTTTTGGTAAATACGTGTGTATCATGAGATAGGAACACAGATTTAAAATGGTAAATATAATAGTGCTCATTAATGCCTGCAGTGTAATGACCAGACCTGACAGAGTCATGCACTACAGTAAGAAAGATTTATGGCATTACACACACACACACACACACACACACACACACACACACACACACACAACACACACACACACATACATACATACATACATACATACATACATACATACATACACGTGTGTATGTGTGCGTGCGTGCGTATGCATGTATGTATTTCTCTTGTTATACACTTTGCAACAACACCAGACAGAACGTTATGCGCACTACTGCGCAGTTTTGACGCAGAATGAACCTTTAAAGTCTTCTTCCTGACTCGACGGAAATGGAAGCAAGTTGGACCAATCGGCTTGCTCGTTGTTGAAACGTGCTACAATTTCATTGAGGTATATATTAGCCTCTCGCCAACATGGTGAGTACAACTACTGGGGGGTAAATTGTGTTAAATTAAAAAAAACGTTTACTCGTGCAATTACAGGCTCCATATTTGCCGTTTTTGTGCGTGTTGAATTACTATCTTGGCCGCCCTCTCTTCGTTTTAACTGTGTTATATACCTTTAAAACACCGCGGATTAGCATGCTATGTTAGCGCTGTTAACATTTTGTGCTAACGATAGCGGCACAAGTATATTAATGATTTAAACTATATAGCAAATTTGAGAGAAAACAAAACTTGACAATTGTAAGATGGAATCGCTGATATTATTTTGAATAGACGAATACAAAGTAAAATATATTGCTATCTTGCTACTAAAATGGTAAGCTAATAAATAGCTTAGCGCTAGGTGGACAACGGCTGGTGTACCGGCCATTGGAAGAAAGAGTGTTTTAACAAGCGGCCAGAATTTTGATTCAAATGTGGGAGTATTGGACTTGTAATTCCTGCAGTACTGACAGTTTGTGGCGCCTGGAATACTAAACGTATTTCCAAAATCTGTTCCTTTTCATAATATATCAATAAAAAGTCTGGATGGATTCAGTTATAACATGTATGATAATATATAAATTTGTGATCTATATGTTAATCTATGAATGGATTAGAGTCCAAGACCCTCTGAAATGCATTGTTTTTATGCTATATATGTTTTGTTGGGGATTTTTTAAAACTCTGGATTTAAAACTGACCATTATAAAACCCTAAAATGTATGTGACTTACTGCCATCACCATAGATCTGCCCTCTTTCAAATATAGGTTGTCTGGCATGATAAGTTTTGATTTTTAGAATTTCAATTCATTTAAGATTTTCAAGTTGGGCTTAATTAAATCCATTGCAAGCAATTCCAAGTTGCCATTGGCTTTTTATTTTTAACTCTTTGGTGTTTTTTATGAATAACAGTCTTCTTCAGAGACTAATAATGGCCCCGCCCAAGCGCCACCTTATCCAGGTGTACCGCCCTCAGCAATACCGCCCCCATTTGTAAGTCATTGACAGATATGATTAGTTATTCATCCCTCGTTACCAGTCACCACAGGAAATTGACTGAATTAACAATTGAAAATGCCAAATGTCCTCATTTGTTTCTGTTGTGTTTTCTTATTACCTCCTTATTTAGATGGGACCACCGGGAATACCGCCTCATTTTCCTCCCATGGGATTGCCTCCAATGGCACAACGACCCCCCAGCATGACACCTATGCCCCCTGGTATTCTTCCGCCTGGGATTATGCCACCAATGGGGACGCCGCCGTTGGGCCAGGTAAGAAAGTCAGATTAATTTTAGTTATTCTCATTGTAAAACAAAGTCAAAGTTCACTAAGGAGCTCAATTAAAGAATAAAACTGCCCATGGAAATTGAAATAACCAAAATGTTCACTAGCCTTTGCAGAGATATATTACAGATCACCTCTCTCCTCTTTTTTTAGTGTTAATCGGTATATTTAAAAATCTTAAACATTACCCTGTGATTTTTTTTTTTTTTTTTGAGAATTGATGTGTAAGTTCCATCGTGTTTATGAAGAGATAACACATCTATAACTTTTTAGCTCACCCTACCTCTGTCCTGAGGTATTATCTTCATCAGTGCTTTAATTACCTTTCAAAGTGAAACCAGATGATATTTCGCAAGCATATGCAGTCTTGTCCTGTGTGACACCGAGGAGTATTTTCATCACTGAACCAGCCCCTGAGCCAGAGAAGGTGCTGAGGCAGTGTAGTCCTGTGCTGCTGCTTCTTCACACTTGACACACTACAGCACCATCACACTATTAAATGAGCACAGCGCAGCGCAGCTCTTCCCAGTCTCACCTTCACCCCCTGTTGAATGAAGTCCTCAAACCACACGCACACACTCACACAAACACCTTGTCTCACGCAGCGTCTTCATGCGTCTGACCATGCTAAGTGGCATGAAAATGCCAGATGAATTTTTTATGCTGCTTCTTTTATTAGATTCCAGGCATGATCCCACCTATGATGCCAGCAATGATGCTGCCACCTCGAATATCAGCTGCATCTGTGCAGCCAACAGGACCGGTAACACAACACACTCAAACCTCTGTGCTTTGCTTCACCAAACTTATAAATATCTTTATTTGTGAAGTGCTTCTTAACACAGTGCTTGAATGGATTCTAAGAAAAGATGGTTTTATATATAGAAACGGGCAAAAGTGAATAATCTGTTACAGTTTTGGAGAAACGTGTGCCAGCGAGTGCCAGTGTGTCTGCTGTGATTTATTGTTTTGATTTTAAATTATACATTATTTTGGAAAATGTGAAGTTTTTTTCTCTGAGTTATAATGCAGAGATGTGGACTTGATAATGTTTTCTAACCCACTCGTAAAATTGTTTTTTCTGCAGCCTGGTGTTGATACCCCAAGTAAGAGTCTTAATTTTCTGCTTTACTCACAAATCATTTTTGTGCTTGTTTTACATTCTGCACCGTCTCACTCATTTGTCTTCTCATTTCTGCAGCAGCTGCGCCTGGAACAACTGTAAGTGCAACATAATGAATCTATATATGCTCTAATTTGGGGTTTATGAGTTGCACTGTCGTTATTGTGTTTAGTGTGTTTGTCATTTTTCTTCATAAAGCAGCAGTCTGCCAAGCTCTCCCTTTGTTGTCCTTGCAGAGCACCACAAATGGATCTCCGCCAGAGGAGCAGCCAAAGAAGGTGTGTACACATAAAAAGGACAGATGTGTATATGACAGAGTAAAAACATCCAAACCAGGTCCAGTGTTCATCTTGATATGGTAACAAAATGTTTACTTCTCTCCTTTTTCATCTGCCTCAGAAGTCTGTGTGGACAGAACACAAATCATTGGATGGAAAGACATATTATTACAACACAGAGACTAAACAGTCTACGTGGGAGAAACCAGATGACCTTAAGTCTCCTGCGGAGGTACATATAAATAAATTGTCCTTTAAGTAACCATTGGTTTACTATACCAACACTTGTATTTCATTTCTCCTTTCAAAGCAAATGCTTTCTAAATGCCCCTGGAAAGAGTACAAGTCGGACACAGGGAAGCCTTATTATTACAATTCGCAGACTAAGGAATCCAGATGGACCAAACCCAAAGAGTTGGAGGACCTGGAAGGTAAAGAGATGCTGTCTGATTACAATGATGAAATCAGTGAAGCTCCTCACTGAGATGTGTTTCTCACCACGGAGGCTTAATCAGCATGATAAATTAGACAACACTGACGTGGTTGGATACCATTGAAGTACAAATGCAGCAACAACACACAATTACGTCTGTGCGGTCTCTTATCTGCAGTGTGCTTTGAAATGAAAACGAGTAACATAACGAGTATCTCAATTTGTCTGTTCCAGCCTTGATCAAAGCAGAAGAGAATGGGTAAGAGCTCTTTGGCTGTGGTAGGCTACAGCTGACTGTTGTATCTCTAATTTTGAAAGTTACACTAGATATTTCCTAGGATATCTTTTATGCTTACCGGTGTATATAAGTAAAAAAATATATTTTACTAGTATTTTTTATACTGGGTGGTGTAACTTGAGTCATTCTGGTGTAATTTCAGGACGACTGAGACGGCGGCTCCTGCAGCCATCACGGCTCCTGCAGTGCAAGCAGAAAGTACAGCCTCTGTGGCGGCAGTAATGGAGGCTGAACCTACAGTGGCAGTCTCAGAGGAAGTCGTGTCCCAGGCGACCGCCACTCTCACAGCTGAGGTCAAGGCTGCAGATGCACCTGTGGCTGCCGCAGAGAGCCCAGCCGCCACAGAGGTCCCGGCCAGGTAAGCAGCTCCTGTCTGATAGAGACGACTGTTTCCCAACCTCTGCCACTCGCTGTCACATCATATAGCAAAAACCCAAATATGGAACCATTCACAAATATCACCCTGCATTTACTGCATATACACAACTGTGGGCTTTTCCTTTCCTTCTTTTCTTTATTAATCATTCATGGTTTATTTTGCCCCCAGTGTCGAAGCCCCAAAGGAGGAACGGCCAGAACTTCAGAAGAAAACCTACAAATGGAACACAAAGGAAGAGGCCAAGCAAGCCTTTAAGGAGCTACTGAAGGAGAAGGTGAGTCGGTCTGTCAAGTGGAGGTAAAATGGAGTAGAATCTGTGTGTCTTTGTCGGCCAGTGCCACGAGTTCATTTTACCTGACATTTAACAGGTCAGGTTTTTAAATCACTGTGCTGTTATCGGCAGACTCGCCCAGCCGAACATTAGGGTCCATATCTGTGCTTTCAGCTGTGAGGAGCGTCATAAATATTTCTCTCAGTGGGTTATCTGGTGTACCAAGAAAAACTTAAAATGCTTTATTTTGCAAGCGCCTTTGCAGCTATGAACACCGATGACAGGTTTGGGTTTTAGTAGAGTTTACTTCACTGGAGTTCAAATGAAAAATCAAATCAGGGATTTTTTTCTTGTACAGCTATTATTTTTTTTATTTATTCATTTTTAAATTTCTTGAGTTTTTAGGGTACCCACGTCTGTGACATTATATTTATCACACTAACTTAAGTGATGCTGTTGTACACATTAAGGATTGTATTCTGTCAGTATCTCTTCATGTTTTATTGGGTTACCAGTTAGCAGCTGTATTTTTATCTCATCTATAAACCTTATTTTACTACAGAAGTCAGGATTGAACTCCTGTTGCTGAGTGTGTTTCTCAGCCGTGAAGACTGCCTGCGGCCACCCGTTTTGAGCGCTGCTATATATAGGCTCATTTTAATTTGTGCACAAAGCAGTCCTCAGAGATTGCTTGCCATTTCCTGCAAGATCTTAATGGCTTTGTCTTTATGATTAGCTTTATTGGATCACAGGCACGGGCTGCAGGGATTAAGAGAGTGGGAGAAAGTGGTGTGCCACGCTGAGTTAGAATAACACTGACAACTGGTGAGACAGAGGCACATCGTGGAATCAGTTCATAATGGATGAAGGAGTAACTCCCTCTGAGATACAAGTGCTAGAAAAGGGCACTTACAGAAGTCATCGAGGGTACCTCTTTAAATTATTGCCACTCCATACCTCTTAACTCAGCATG